>NW_006922264.1:347368-365715 GCF_000298275.1 Orycteropus afer afer | reverse complement strand
CTGAAAAAATAAGTAAATAAATAAAAATAATTAAAGCCTCAAGTTGTAATATTGAAGGATTCCGTGGACAAAATATTGAATGAAGCAGGAAACATCAAAAGAAGATGGAAAGAATACACAGAGCCACTGTACCAAAAAGAATTGCTCAAAGTTTAAACATTTCAGGAGGTACCATATGATCAGAAACTGATGTATTGAAGTAAGAAGTCCATGCTAAACTGGAAGCATCGGTAAAAAACAAGGCTCCAGGAATTGACATAATACCAACTAAGATGTTTCAACAAATGGATACAGTACTAGAAGTGCGCACTCATCTATGCTAAGAAATTAGAAGATAGTTCCCTGATCAACTGATGGGGAGAGACACTTATATTTACCTATTTCAAAGAAATGTGATACAACAGAATGCAGAAATTATAAAAAAGTATCATTAATATCACATGCAAGTAAAGTTTTGCTGAACACAATTAAAAAACAGTGGTAACAGTACCTAGACAAGGAACTTCCAGAAATTCAAGCTGGATTCAGAAGAGGAGGTAGAATGAAAGATACCACTCCTGATGTCAGAAGGACCTTGGTTGAAAGGAGATTACCAGGAAACTCTTTACTGTGTTTTATTGCCTATCGAAAGACATTTAACTCTGTGGATCAAAACAAATTATGAATAACGTTGAGAAGAATGGTATTCCAGAACACTTGAATGTGTTCACATGGAGCCTGAGCATAAACCAAGAGGCAGTCATTCAAATAGAATAAGGGGCATACTATGTGGTTTAAAATCAGGAAATGTGTGCATCAATGTTGTATGCTTTCACCATAGTTATTTGATTTGTATGCTGAAAAAAATAATCTGAGAACTACATGAAGAAAAATGCAGCATCAGGATTGGCGAAAGACCCTTCTAACAGTCTGCAATATGCAGATGATACAACCTTGCTTGCTGAAAATAGAGAGGACTTGAAACACTTACTGATGGAGATCAATGACTACAGACTTTATTATGGATTACACCTCAACAAAAAGAAAATAAAAATTCTCATAGCTGGACCAATAAACAATGTCATGATAAAGAGAAAAATATTGATGTTGTCAAGGATTTCATTTTACTAAAATCCAAAAATCAATTCCCAAGGAAATAACCGTTAAGAAATCAAGACATTTTGCATTGGCAAAATCTACTGTAAAAGACCTTTTTAAAGTGTTCAAAAGTAAACATGTCACTTTGAGGACTAAGGTGCACCTGATCCAAGCCATGGTATTTTCAAGCATCTCATATGCATGCAACAGCTGGACAAATAAATAAGGAAGAAGAATTGATGCCTTTGAATTTTGGTATTTTTAGAGAATTTTTAATATACCTTGGGCTGTTAGAGGAAGGAAAAAATTAATCTTTGGAAAAAGTACAGCTACAGTGCTTCTTAGAAGGGAGGATGGCAAGAGTTTGTCTGACCAACTTTGGACATGTTTTTAGGAGGAACCAGTCCTTGGAGAAAAAATATCATGACTAGTACAGTGCAGGGTTAGTAAGAAAAAGGAAATCTATCAATGAGATGGACTGAGGTAGTGTAGTGGCTGCCACAGTGGGTTAAAGCATAGCAATAATTGTGAAGATGGTGCAGTACTGGGAACTGTTTCTTTCTACTGTGCCCTGTGGGTCAAGATCTAGTGCACAACACCTAAGAACAACCTAATTATCATAACTGGTAATAAGTTTGCAAGAAAGATGTTAAAACATTAAAATTTACTATGGAAAATTAACTAATTGATGTATTTATACATCCATATGCACAAAGGCAAAGCATATGGTAAGAATACAAATATTGTTTTTAATTTAATTTGAGGTATTGCAGTACTATAGTGTCCATAGAATTATGAAGTAGAATGAAAATGCAAGTTAATATTTTAAAACATGCAGAAATAACTGAAAGTAATAAACTGTTCTAGGCAGGAGTTTCTCTTCTCTGTAGATGCAATACAGACTTGCATATAAACCAACCACACTCACTGCCGTTGAGTCAGATCCGACTCATAGCAACCCCCTCCTTGGGCTTCCAAGGCAGTATCTCTATGGAGGTAGATTGGCCAAACTTCCTTCTGTGTAGCAGCTGGTGGGTTTGAACCTCCAAGCTTCTGGTTAGCATCAAATGCCTTAGGCAGTATGCCACCAGAGCTCCCAAACTTGCATATAGAAAAATGTTGGCTAAACAGATTATGAGGATTTATTATTAATGTTTTTACACAAAAATGGAACTTTCCTTTTTCAATGTGTTTTTTACAATTTCTTTGCTGTCAAATTTCAGCCTTTGATAGTACTGAGAACATAGTAAAGAATAATAGAAAAACAAGATTTTGAGGTTATCTTCCTTGCCCTGGTACCTTCAAGTAAAGAAAGTTAACTGCTGAGCACAGCAGTACTCAAAGAATTCATGCAGTGAACAGCTGCCTACTTTGGGAAAACATGTGTTTAAAAATACCTTCTGCTCCAGGTAATTTTGCTTTTACAGTCCAATAAGTTCTAGCTGCTCTCAAGGACAAATCTCAAGAAATCAAGATGTTTTGATGGAAACTTCTTTAAATAGTTCAATGACCAAAATTACTGTTTTGGTATGTCTACATGAAGTTAGTATATCAATAACTTTGATTATACATTTATTTCTGTCAGTTAACACAGCAGGCTAATATCTATGTGCATAATTTAATTTTATTTTATTGAATCAGTCACATTGAAATCTTTTGTAGAGATGCATCAATTTTTTTTTTTTAGTTGACCTAAATTCTAAATTTTAAGTTATAATCAAATTAAGATCTCAAGTTGGGAAGTCACCATTTTAAAGGCATATGTGTAAAGAGGTTCATCTAAATAGAACGTGGAGAACACTGTAGATACTTTTATGTGCACTTCTCCTTGATTGCAAAGGTTTTTGATAGTATATTTGTCACTAGAGTCACAAAGAACAAAATAAAAGATACTGATTTAAAATAAACTTTAAGTACATATATGATTACTACTAAGTTTTATCATCTATGAAAAAATGATGTCTCACTTATGTCACTTAGCGACATAGGTAGGTTCTGAAGACTAGGTCATTATGCAAAAATACATGTTGTGCTAAAACAGAGGATGACTGCATCAGATAACAAAATGAAGAATGTCCACATCATTACATAACTGCCAAATCACATCCTTACATAACTGCCAAAGTACTGAGATCATGGCCCTGGTAACTTGACACGTACTCTTATCCATCACTACAAGTGTTAATCTTGCCTTACCTTGGTGAGCAAAATAGTCATATAGTAGATTTGTTAACTATTGTTTTAAATATGAAATACCAGATTACAACATAGTCAATAATTGAGTAGTAGGTGTATAATTAATTTAAAGTAAAAATTTATAATATGCATCAAAAGAAAGCTTTTTTTTCAGGTTATGCCACATATAAAATATTTTATAAACAAAACCCTGAGTTTTACGTCGTTTCTTATGCC
The DNA here is from genome assembly GCF_000298275.1 of Orycteropus afer afer. Classification (NCBI taxonomy): domain Eukaryota; kingdom Metazoa; phylum Chordata; class Mammalia; order Tubulidentata; family Orycteropodidae; genus Orycteropus; species Orycteropus afer. The sequence continues at coordinate 362,226 of NW_006922264.1, read as the reverse complement.
TTTGAGTTTCGAAAACATAATTTTAGAATGGAAAGGAATCTACCTTATAACCTCTTTGAATTTCTTCTCTATTTTTATCGGTCTTATCTAAATTGAGTTTCAAGAGATTGATAGATTTCACTGGAAAAAGATATGCCAGTGCATAGTAATCTTATGCCTAGTTGGCACAGTGTATCTAGCAAATCATCATCAGTTTCAACTGTACTTTTTACACAAGTCAATTTAACAAATTTCAACTATCCAAGCAATTCAATTTAGTGAATATTTGAGCAACTAGTGTGTCATGATGTTAAAACAAACACATTTACTACTGTGTGTCAAATTATTGTACTTGGATTCCTGAAGTTCATTCGTTTGTGCCACAATGTGTTTGATGCACATTTACTACATGAAAATATTTGAGATAAGAAAGGGATAAAGTTTTAAACATTGAGGTCATTCCCTTTAAAAAGTTTGCAATGATTTTGGTGTTCTGAAACACAAACATTCTCATACACCACTGGTGGGACCGCAAGATGGTACAATCACTGTGGAAAATGATATAGTGCTTAAATAGTTGGAAATAGAAATCCATTAAATCCAGCAATTCCATTATTAGGAATACACCCTAAAGAGGTGAGACCTGGGACATGAATAGATATTTGCATACCCATGTTCACCTGCAGCACTATTTGCAATAGCAAAGAGATGGAAACAGCATATGAATGGAAAATCAAACTATGGTACATAGACACAACGGAATACTATGCAACATTAAAATAATGAAGAATCAACAAATCTTCTCATAACATGGATGAGTTTGAAGGAAATTATGCTGAGTGAAATAAGTCAATCACAGAAATATAAATATTGTATGAGTCCATTATCGTAAAAAGTCAAGGAAAGGTTTACACAGGGAAGGAAATTTTCTTTGTTGGTTACCGGGGATGTGAGGGGAGAGAAAGGGTTGAAAAGAGATGAACAATTAAGAGACAGGTTTGATATGGGTGAAGGGATTTGAAAAAAAGGAAAAAGATGAGCCATTAGTAGATAGTTTTTGAAGCTGGGTTATAGGCACATGGGGGGGGGTTTGTTGTACTACTCTTTGTTTCTGTTTGAAATATTTTATTGTTTGATAATTTCTGCATTTCTCTTTTATTCTGACCCTCTGCTTTACCAAGCATGATGTCCTTCTTCAGAGAATGGTACCTTCTGAAAACATGACAAAACTTCATGAGATGAAGTCTGGCCATTCTGGCTTCTGAGGAGCACTCTGGCTGCACTTCTTCCAGGACAGATTTCTTCATTCTTCAGGCACTCCATGATATGTTAAGGATTTTTACCAAACACCATAATTCAAATGCATTAATTTTTCTTTGATCTTCCTGATTCATTGTCTAGCTTTCACATGCACATTAGGCTATTGAGAATACATGGCTAATGAAGGCACATCTTAGTCTTCAAAGTGTCATTATTGCTCTTCAACATTTTAAAAAGGTCTTTAGCTGAAGATTTTCCCAATGTAATAGGTTGTCTGATTCCTTGCCTGCTGCTTCTCTGGGTGTTGATTGTGGCTCCAAGTAAAATTAAATTCCTGACACTCTCAATCTTTTCTCCACTTATCATGATGTTGCTTATTGGTCCAGTTGTGAGGGTTTTTGTTTTATTTATGTTGAGGTATAATTCATATTGAAAGCTGTAGTCTTTGATCTTTATAAGTGCTTCAAGACATCTTCACTTTCAACAAGCAAGGTTGTGTCATCTACATATCACAGGTGGTTAAGGTGTCTTCTTCCAATCCTGATGCCATGCTCTTCTTCATACAGTCCAATTTCTTGGATTATTTTTTCAGAATAGAGTATGAATACGTATGGTGAAAAGATAGAACAACACTGACACACACATTTCCTGATTTTAAACCATGCAGTATCCTCTTGTTCTATTCGAATGACTACTTCTTGACTTATGTACAGGTTCCTCATGTGCACAATTAAGTGTTCTGGAATTCCCATTCTTTGGAATGTTAACCATGATTAATTATGATCCACACAGTCAAATGCCTTTCCACAGTCAATAACACACTGGTAAACATCTTTTTGGCATTCTTTATTTTCAGCCAAGATCCATGTGATATCAGCAATTATAGCTTTTATTCCATGAACTCTTCTAAATATAGCTTGAATTTCTCGCAGTTCCCTGTCAACATACTACTGCAACTGTTTTTGAATTATTTTCAGCAAAATTTTGTTTGTGTGTGATGTTAATAATATTGTTCAATAATTTCCATAATCTGTTGGATCACCTTTCTTTGGAATGGACACATATATGGATCTCTTACAGTTTTTTTGAATGGTAGCTGTCTTCTAAACATCTTGGCATAAATAAGTGAATGCCTCCAGTGCTGTATCTGTTTGTAGAAACATCTAATTTGATTATCTTTCAATGCTTGGAGCACTGTTTTTTGCCAGGCCTGTCAATGCAGCTTGGACTTCTTCCTTCAATGCTGTTGGTTCTTGATCATATGCTACCAATTGGAATGGTTGAACATTGACTAGTTCTTTTCGATACAATGATTCTGTGTATTCCTTCCATTTCTTTTGATGCTTCCTGCATCATTCTATATTTTGTCCATAGAATCTTTCAGTATTGCTACTCGAGGATAGATATTTTTCTTCAGTTTTTTCTGCTTGAGAAATGCTGAGAGTGTTCTACCTTTAAGTTTTTCTAATTCCAGTTCTTTATACATTTCATTATAATGTTCTACTTTGTCTTCTCAAGCTGTCCTTTCTAATCTTCTGTTCAACTCTTTCATCATTTCTTTCATTTACTTTAGCTACTCTACTCTCAGTTCAAGAGCAGGTTTCAGAGTCTCTTCTGACATCCATTTTGGTATTTTCTTCCTCTTTTATCTTTATTTGTCTGTTACTGGCATTCAATGCATCCAATCTATTCTTCAGATGGTCTCTAAATTCAGGTGCAATATATAATCAAGATCATATCTTGGCTTCCATTGATTTGTTTTAATTTTCTTCAGCTGCACCTGAGACTTGCATATGAACAATTGATGGTATGTTCCACATTGGCCCCTGGCTTTGTTTTAACTGAGGATATTGAGCTTCTTCATCACCTCTTTCCAGAAGTATAGGTAGCAAGGGAAAATTTAAATTGTATGGAGGTAGACACATGATACAAAATAAAGAACGGACACATAGTTTGTTTCTCGAGGGATATATGACTAATTGCAATTTTCCAACTAGAATTTCTTGTACTTTTTTGAGAGTGTTCAATAGCTATTCTGTCATGATTTTTCCTAGAGTGAGATAGATAAAACATGGTCCATCTTATGACTTTGTAGTGTTGCCAGCCCACACATATTTCAGCTCCCCCAACTATGTAAGCTCAGATAGAGACGTTGAAGCTTCAATCTATTTTGCTCCCCTCCATTGACCATAAATATAAGTAGAAAATGTAAATATTCTTTCTCAAGCCTCTAATCCAGACATAAATATTTCACTTTTGAGAATTTGTCATTCGTGCTACACATTTGTTTTGGTTACCTCATGCCACTCTGACAGGAATATTCCATAAATAGAATGGCTTGAACAAAGAGGAGTTTATTCTTACAATTTTTGAAGGCTAAAGTCCAAGTTCAAAGTGGCAGGCTCTAGGGGCTGGGTGAAAGTCCCTCTACCTTGGGCTTCAGCAGCTGCCTCCTGTTCCTGGCCCACTGAAGCTGGAGGTTCTTCTCCACTCAGGCAGCTGCTGGCTGCTGAGGATGACAAACCCAAGGTCGACAAGTGAAAAGGCACAGTCCTGATATCACCAAACATGGCAAGCCACAAATTCAAATCCAGAAAAAGTCCCAAGATTGGCAGGGCATAACAGGCTGTTGAACAATGACTTGGCTACATGCAGGGTTCAAACATGCCAAAATGCGAGAGACCTTCCTCAAAGCTCCTTCTTATATACTGGAAGCAGACCACATCTTTAAAGTAGTTACTCAGCTGCTCAAGTAGATTCTACCATGGAACTGATTGCCAGTCTCACCATGGGGAATAACTTACATCCAGCTTCCCAGCCACTCAACCAGTCCCAGCCAAGTTGACACACAACCTTAACTACCACTACCACATCATTGATTTTTTTTCTTTATAACAAACACAAAAGGGTAGATACATTGAAATGTTGGTGATTAACAATTCCTAAATCTTGTTGTTGTTGTTGTATAAGATTTAGGAGTTGTTATTCACCAATATTTCAATGTATCTACCCTTTTGTGTTTGTTATAAAGAAAAAAAATCAATGATGTGGTAGTGGTAGTTAAGGTTGTGTGTCAACTTGGCTGGGACTGGTTGAGTGTCTGGGAAGCTGGATGTAAGTTATTCCCCATGGTGAGACTGGCAATCAGTTCCATGGTAGAATCTACTTGAGCAGCTGAGTAACTACTTTAAAGATGTGGTCTGCTTCCAGTATATAAGAAGGAGCTTTGAGGAAGGTCTCTCGCATTTTGGCATGTTTGAACCCTGCATGTAGCCAAGTCATTGTTCAACAGGCCTGCAATTCCTAAATCTTAGTAGCTTCTAAAAGCAAATGTTTAATCTTCCTCACTCTCTTTGTCCATCACTGGATGTCTGGAGGTTGTACTCCACACCTCATCACTCTGGGACACAGACTGACAGGTAGCCCCCATCTTTGACCTTGAAGACCATTGTGGCAAAAGGAAATATGGCTCTGCAGGATCTCATAAGACAATAAATATTTCCAGCCTGGAAGAGACACACCTCAATTCTGCTCTTATTGGGCAAAACTACTGCCATGATAATACTAACTACAGAAGATCCAGTAAATGCAATTTTACCATGTTCCTGAAAGACAGAGCTGCAAATGTTTGGCAAACAACACTATCAAATATGTCAAAGAACACAAACTATGAAGTCTGGTATTTCTGTTTCTAATACCACCCAACTTTGAATTCAGAGTTTCAGTTTACAGTGGTAAAATGAAGATAATATTGACATTAACCTTACTATACTATTTCTACTTCTGGACGACTCTCTCATAAGTAATCAATATGATCCCCCAAGAGAGCTATGCTACTTTGTATATGGCAATGTAATTTACTAAGAATATATTTAAGGAAATTTAATTTCTTTGAAAAAGTTATGATAAAACCACCTAAAAAGTAATTAGATGATTAAAAAGTCATTAATCACTTATTTCTTCTATCATATTTAATGTAAATCTAATTTTTCCATGCTGGTCTTTCTTAAATCAAGGTATTATTTTGTGTTTTAATGTCTTCTGAGGCATTTTATAGCAATGGCACTTATCCTATTTGATTTTATTATGTGATATTGCCACTCACCTTGACTTGAAATGCTAAAATGGACTAATTTCTCTGAAGACCATACCTTATTCTTCTAGTAGTAAGTAAAACAAATTCTAATCCTTGCACATTTAACTCAACCACTTTAAAATGAAGTTTAAAATTGTACATTTATATATATGTATTTTTTTCTGTTGAATTATGTTTTATGTTCTTAAATTGTAATGATATGAAACTCACTTAATACATGCCTCATTTATATAAATTTAATGTTGAAAAATTAAAACTTTATTAATAAAATCAGGAAAACTTTATTTGATATCTTTCTGTTATCTTTATTCCCCTCACTTTATTCTTCAAATTTATATGGTACTTCTACATTATAATAATAAATTTAATAGGCCTTTTAACATTTAAGGTTCTTTAACAATTAATCTCCTAGTTTTGTCCAAGTTAAGCAAGTCTCTTGTAACTGGATAGCAATGGTCTGATATGCCAAGATGTTATGACTCCCTGTCACTGTTTTGATAATTCTGTGAACAGAGGAGAGTTTGAGGTGAAGTGTCTTTGGAGAACTATACTACTTCTGTTGATAGACAGCTTCATCTAAGGAGAATGAAGTTAGCAGTTCTACTCAGTGATCTGGAAATACAAGCCATTTAAATAGAACTAAAGGCCAATGAACTAGAACTGCTGTAGTTACAGTACCTACACAATTAAATTATTTAAAAGGACTTTGAATATAGCTATTTCATCAAAACAGCATGTAGTGTTATTGAAAAGCAGATTGACACTTTTTTTTTTTTTTTTTACTTTCAGTAATGTGTGTGTGAGGTGTGCTTAATGTTCTGTTTAGTGTGGTAATTCATTTCTTTCTTCTTTTTTTTTTTTTACCACAACAGATAAAAAGGTTAAACTAAAAGTTTAGGGAAGATATACATACTTAGGATATGCCTCCTAGTTTCCTTAAGTGGCTGTAATCTAACTTTATTTACAGTTGCTCGTCTTAAGTTTAAGAAAGTAAGAATCTTTTTCTCAGAATGAGGTTAGTGAGATTCTTCCTCAGTTATATGAGATTTTTTCTTTCTTATTTTGAACATGTTTTATTCTCTTATAATTTAGTGTATAAAAATATCATCTAATTGTTGAAGTCTTTTGCAACTGCATATTATCTACTTTCGAACATTAGTTTCACCAACTATCATAATCTAACAGAGGAATTATTTTGATAGAGGCTTAATTCACTATATGAAATAGATTGACTATATGAGGAAGGAAAATGTATTTTTAAGGTGATACCACATTCTGTAAGTGTAGTATGATGCAGATATTCCATTCCTCTTAGAAACTGATAGGATCTACTGTATCTTCATGAGTTTAGAATTTCTGCCTTTAAATTATTGGTGAAATAATTCTTCAATATGTCTTTTTTCCTATAATCTGGAATTGATCTTCCAGGAATTCAATCTAGATTAAGGATATGGACTCTAGAATACGATTGGGTTTAAATCTGGGTTTACAAATTGCTATGCAAAATTGTTAAAGGGTGTAAATATATATACATTTTTCTGTCCCAGGTTTCTCACTTTTAAATGAGACCTATAACACTAAATTGTTACATGTATTAAATGAGCATGAATTATTTTTAAATAATATTACTAATTTTCATACAATTACATATTACAATCATTTTCCCTGAACTCATATGCTTATGTTTAAAGGTTTAAGGCAATGTACAACTTATGCTTGGTTTTGTTCAGATTTGGACTCCTTAAGGTCATTTTATGAATGAATTCTCAAATTAACTCAATAATTTTACTTATTTTTCTCTACAAGTCTTTAAAGCTCAATACTGGATAATAATCATAAATATTATTTTTAGTAAATTTACCTATGGTGACAAACCATTTAATAACCTTTTCTGGTAGTTTAACCAGATTAAGAAGATGTATTTTCAAAAGAAAATGGGTGAATAATAAATAATATGTTTATACAAGGAATATCACTTTGAAATTAAAATGAATGATCTAGAGCTGAATGGATCAGCAGGTGTAAGTTTCAGAAATAGAATAGTAGGTGAGTAGATCACAACAAAGGGAAGGGTTTCAGTGGATGTCAGCATTTAAAATGAAGCCTAGAAAGAGAACTTCATGGAGACCACTCAGAAATCTTAGGGGACAAAATAAATGCAGATTGAATTCACATGTTGTGGATGAAGCCTGTGAGAGGACATGACAGGCTTGTCGTTTGGAGTGTAATACATTCCCAGATTCTGTTGAGGCAGAAAATTGCAGATCAAACAGTGCTGCTATGTGACAGTTTTTCATCTTTTCATGAGGATTGCTTGAAAATGCAAAAGACCCAAATAGAAGCAAAAACTCAATACAACATGCTACCTTGGAGTCGGATCTGACTCATAGCGACCCCTCCTTGGGTTTTTGCAGCAATATCACTACCAAAGTAGATTGCCCAACTTTCCTTCCAACAAGTGGCTGGTGGGTTTGAACCACCAGCCTTCTGGTTAGCAGTCAAATGCCTTAGGCATTATGCCACCAGAGCTCCCGCAATAGGAAGAAGAATGGGGGTTATTTCCAAGTCCCTGGGAAAGTAGGAAGAAGTCATAAATGAGAATCAGCTTCAAAATTTATTCTGGACCCAGGGAACCATGGGCACTGACCTAATGGAGGATCCCAAGAATGAAATTTGGAGAGCTTAGAGTTGTTTATTCTGGTTATGATGGTTTAATATTCTATGTGACTCTTTCACTCAAAACAAGTGTAAAACTAAGTACAATAATGTAAGGATTTTGGTAATAAACCAAAGGAAATGAAGAATTTCATCTGGATTTTTCTGTAAATTTTCTGACAATGTCTTCTTAGTCTTCCTTTTTTGAATCTGCTTCCTAAAACAGATCATCAAATATCAGTGTTCTGAGAGTTTCACATTTCTCTGAAACTTACCAGCATTCTTCAGAGCTCATCTGATCTCATAGTTCTTTTTAACCATATTAATAATTCTTGTGTACACATTTTAAACTCCATTCTTTAGCTCCAGGCTCTGATCTCCATTTGTTACTGGGCAACTCTACTCAGGGCTCTCAGATAACATGTAAATAACATATTTATTATCACTAGTCACAGACAGTCTCATTCTCTATCTTATATGTCATAATCCATATATCTGTGCCCATTCTGTCATATACTGATTAAATTTTAGTAACTATCTTGGGATATTCCATTTCATTTTACATAACCAATATCAACAACTTCAACTCCACTTTCAATACCTGCTGTTCTGCCAAAGTCCAGACACTTGCTCTGTCTTGCTTGGACAATTATGATTGCTTCATAATCTTTTCACCTTTATCCAGTATAATCCTCATTAATTCATCAGAGCATTTCATAAATTTTAGATGCTTTGTGAAGCCTTACACTATTTCATAATATGCTTTCTACATTACATCTAAGTCTATTGATGATTTTAGTTATGTAATTTATCTCTCTAAATTGGTCCATTAATAAGATGGACCATATCTTAATCATTTTTGGTTCTATGGTATCTAGCACAGTATCTCCTAATTAAAGGAGACACATGATGAAGCTATATCTGGCTATTTAAATTTATTCATATATTAGTAACAGTTATTTATTTTTATGTTAACCTACCACTGTGATCCCACAGAATCCCACAGAATGTAGAACTTATGGAAAACTATTGTTAAACTCACATTCAAGTAAAATCTTACTGAAGATAATTCAAAAATGGTTGCAGAAGTATATTAACAGAGAGGTTCCAGAAATGAAAGCTGGATTCAGAAGAGGATGAGGAATAAGGACTATCATTGCTAATGTCATATGGATCTTAGCTGAAAGCAAAGAATACCGGAAAGATGTTTACTTGTGTTTTATGGACTATGCAAAAGCATTCAATTGTGTGGATCATAATTAATTATAGATAACATTGAGAAGAATTGGAATTCCAGAACTCTTGATTGTACTCTTGAGGAACCTGAACATAGCTCCAGGAGGCTGTCATACAGAACAAGGGGATACTGTATGGTTTAAAATCAGGAAGGCAGTGTGGAAGGACTGTATCATATCAACATGTTTATTCAGTTTGTATGCTGAGCAAATAATCTGAGAAGCTAGATTATATGAAGAAGAATATGGCATCAGGATTGGAGGAAGACTCATTAGCAACATACGATACACAGATGACACAATTTTGCATACTGAAAGTGAGGATAACTTGAGGCATTTACTGATGAAGATTAAAGACTAGAGTCTGCAGTATGGATTACACTTCAATATAAAGAAAACAAAAAAAATCCTTGCAAGTGGTCCAATAAACAGCTTCACAAGAGATGGAGAAAAGATTGAAGTTGTCCAGGACTTCATATTACTTGGTTCTACAGTCAAAACTAATGGAAGCAGCAGTCAAGACATCAGACGATGTATTACATTGGGCAAATCTGCTGCAAAAGTGCTGAAGAGCAATGATATCTCCTCGAAGACTGAGGTGCATGTAACTCAAGCCATGGTATTTTCAGTTGCCACATATGCATGTGAGAGCTGGACAATGAATAAGGAAAACCGAACAAGAGTTGATGCTTTTCAGTTGCGGTCTTGAAGAAGAATACTGAAAGTACTATGGACTGCTAAAAGGACTAACAGATCTGTACTGGAAGAAATGCAGCCGGAATGCTCCTTTGAAGCTAGAATGGCCAGACTTCATCTCACCTACTTTGCTCATGTTGTCAGGAGGTATCATTCCCTGGAGAAGGATATCATTCTTGGTAAAGTGAAGGGTCAAGAAGAAGGGGAAGTCCCTCAACAGGATGAGGTAGCACAGTGGCTGCAATGATGAGTTCAGGTATAGCAAGGATCATGAGGCTGGCACAGCACCGGATAGTGTTTCGTTCTGCTGTGCATGGGGTCACTATGAGTCAGAGACGACTCAAGGGCACCTAACAACAACAACTACTAAATAAATACTCCCTGTGTAGTGGTCAAAGTATTCGACTGCTAATCAAAAGCTTGGCTGTTTGAACTCATGAGCCACTCATCAGAGGAAACATGAGGTAGTCTGCTTCTGTAATGATTTACAGCCTTAGAAACTATGGGGCAGTTCTACTCTGTTTTATAGGGTTGCTATGATTTGAAATCGACTTGATCGCAGTAGGTTTTTGTTTGTTTGACTACCAAATATAATGACTTTTATCTATAATGTTCTTCAAGATATTAAATAAAAATTTTGAATTTATATGGAACAAATCAGGGCAGAAAAAAATAAATCTTATCAATACATACTGATTATATTACGATGTTGTTATCTGTAAAGCAAAAGGAACTAGAGCTCAGATAGAGTTAAAGAAGAGGGTATTAATCACTGTCCCTATCAATCAAGATGACATTGAGTTTATGCATTGCCAAATCTAGAGTTTCTTATTGGTTTCATCTTCTTCTTAGTCTGTTTAGTAGAAAAGATGATTGAGTGAAATACCTTGTTAATAGGTTAATAATGATTGTTAATGAATAATTGAATATATGCTACATTAAACTCTCATCCTATTCATATGGTCCTCTAAATTCAATCTTAGGTTTCCTTTTCTCTCTCTCTCTCTCTCTCTCTCTCTATATATATATATATATATATATTTAAGATTTTAACTTCCTTTGAAGAAACAGTGATAATTGATTTTAAAAGCTACATGAGATATGTGATTTCATGTACCTTACAATATTTAATTTCATGGATCACCCTTCCTAAATTGCAAACTCTGCATGTTATTGTGGGTAGTATTGCAAGTGTTTTTTCATATTAAATAACCATTTAGAGGTGTTCTTACATTAATATTTTCCATTTTTTATGCAAATTATCTATGTATTCTTTTTTTTTTTTACCAATTTACCCTTTTCCCAAGGTATTTTTGTAAACATTCTATGCTATTTTTTTATAGCAGTAAGTTAAAAAAAAGAATAGCATAGGGTACTTATGAAAATATCTTGTGTGAAAAGTCAAGGCTGGCAAAAGGGCATATAATGCACTCATTATTTGCCTAAAGGATATTATCTTTAGTGGAGTTTAAAGAGCAAGAGTTTACAGATACTGAAGTTTTGAAAGAAGATGTACTGAAATGATGGTGTTGCTAATCTTCATGTTTTGTCCATGGAAAATAATTTTGCTTTCTCTGAAGATTAATGTCCACAGCAATGAAGTGATATAGTTATTTATAATTTGAGACAGGCTGATATTTTACTTAATTTTGTACAAAAGACACTAACATTTGCATGAAAAAAAGTACAGCTTTATTGATATTGGATTCAAATTCATTTTATTTTATTCCAGAAAGTAGAGTTATCTCTGTCAGCAAATTGGTGGAAAATTTCTTATAAATAAAAGTTTGCTGAATATTACTGCAATGTATTTAATAGCCATACTTGGTATTTTCATATTATTTGAAGATTAATTATAACCTTATTTTAGTGGAGAGGAAATTTAGTGGGTTAAGTAGATTAATTTACTTTCCTAGGAAATTTTATATTTAAATGAACCATATTTCTACATAATGCAATTTCAGCATTATACTATGTGTGCTATAAAAAGAATGAAACCTATATTACTGCATTTTGCCGAATCAGTACTTATGAAGTGATATCTTGGGAATTTCAGTTTTACATAGCAAGGAAAATGTAATAGTAGGAATCCTGTAACTTACAAACAGTTTATTTTTTTGAGTGTGGGGTGAGAAGTTTTCATGAACCATTTAGTAAGATATTTAGAATATAAAATATGAGAATATGTGGAAAAATGTCACTCATTCCTGCATTACTAACCTTTATTCTCATCTAAATACTAAATTTATATTTAAGGTTTGAGTGCAATAAGGGAGAGATGGCAGCAGAACGTAAGATACCTATTTTAAATATGGTTTTCCTAACTAGCTGTCTTCAAAAATGGATTTGTACAGTGAGAATCCCAATTTCAGAACATGTTCCATATCTCCATGGAATTGCAACTCTCTCTGCAAAATAAGAGTAGTGGGATGATTAAGACTCCACTGTAATGCCAATAGTATAAGAGGAGCTTTCCCTGGTGGGAACTTGATTAGTGTTGGAAAAGAAGGAACACCAGGATGAAAATCTAATTTTTAACACTTTCACTAAAGTCACAGAGTCATTTGCTTTGGGAAGAATGCGTACATATACATACATACATGCATACATACATACATACCTATATATGGACATGTTTTTTTAGTTTTCATGAACCAGTATTCAAATAGTGTGACTGCTATACTGCTTTGCAGTTTTGAAGATTTTTTTACCAACTTCTGCAATCTGAAATTGACAAAACATGCAATCAAGATGTGTTGATTATCACTGGTGATTGGAATGCAAACATTGGAAACAAGAATCACTGGTAGTTGGAAAATATGGCATTGGTGATAGAAATAGCATTGGAGGTTATGTGATAGAATTTGACAAGACCAATGACTCATTCATTGCAAATACCTTTTTTTACCAACACAAACGGCAGCTATACATATGAATTTCATCAGATGGAGCACACAGAAATCACAGATACATCTGTGGCAAGAGACAATGGAGAAGCTCAATATCTTCAGCCAAAACAAAGCCAGGAGATGATTGTGGAACAAAACATCAACTGCTCATATGCAAGTTCAACTTGAAACTGAAGACAATTAAAAGAAGTCCATGAGAGCCAAAACATGACCTTGATTATGTCCCTCCTGAATTTAGAGACCATCTAAAGAATAGATTTGATGCATTGAACACTAATGACTGAAAACCAGAGGAAATGTTGAATGACATCAAGAACATCATCCATGAAGAAAGCAAACCATCATTAAAAAACAGTAAAGGAAAAAAAAAAATTGGATGTCCAAAGAGACCCTAAAACTGGTCCTTGAAAGGAGAATAGCTAAAGCAAATGGAAGAAATGACAAGATAAAGGAGATGTACATAGATCAGGAGGCTGTCGTTCGAATAGAACAAGGAGACACTGCATGGTTAAAAATCAGGAAGGGTGTGCATAAGGGTTGTATCCATTCACCATATTTATTCAATCTGTATGCTGAGCAAATAATCAGAGAAGCTGAACTATATTAAGAAGAATGTGGCATCAGGTTTGGAGGAAGAATTATTAACAACCTGTGATAGCAGATGACACAACATTGCTTGCTGTAAGTTAGAATGGCTTGAAGTACTTACTGATGAAGATTGAAGACTACAGTCTGCAGCATGGATTACACCTCAATTAAAAAAAAAAAAAATCCTCACAATTGGACCAATAAGCAGCATCACAATGAATGGAGAAAAGATTCAAGTTGTCAAAGACTTCATATTACTTGCTTCTCCAATCAAAACCAATGGAAGCAGCAGTCAAGACATCAGTCAACGTATTGCATTGGGCAATCTGCTACAAAAGACATCTTTCAAGTGCTGAAGAGCAAAGATGTCTTCTTGATAACTAAGGTGCACTTAACCCAAGCCGTGACATTTTCAATTGCCTTCTTATGCATGTGAGAACTGAACAATGAATAAGGAAGACAAGAAAAGTTGATGCTTTTGAGTTGTGGTGTTGGTGAAGACTATTGAAAGTACCATGGACTGCTAAAAGAACTGTTCTGGTTACCTAGTGCTGCTCTGACAGGGAAACACCACAAATGGGATGGTCTTAACAAACAGCAGTTTATTCTCTTGTAGTTTGGAGGCTTCAAGCCCAAGTTCAAAGTGACAGGCTCTAGGGCTGGGTGAAAGCCCCTCAGCCTTGGACTTCAGCTCTGCCTCCAGCTCCCAATCCACTAAAGCTAGTGACATTTCTTCACTCAGACAGCTGTTGGCTGTTAAGGCTGAGAAGCCCAAGGTTGACAAGTAAAAAGGCACAGTTCCGATGTTACCAAACCACATTGCAGGCCATTAATTCATGTTCATTGTAAGTCCCAAGGTCAGCAGAGCATAGTAGGTTGCTGAACATGACATGGCTACATGCAGGGTCCAAGTGTGCCATGTGCTAGAGACCATTTCCAAAGCTGCTTCTTATATACAGGAAGCAGACTACATACCCAAAGCAGTAACTCAGCTGCTTGTGGTAGATCCCACCATGGAGGAAAAACTACCACCTGCTGCCCAGCCACTCAACCAGGCCCAGCCAAATTGACACACAGACATAACCACCACAAGAACTAACAAATCTGTCCTGGAAGAAGTGCAGCTGGAACGCTCCTTGGAAGCAAGAATAGCCAGACTTCATCTCACCTACTTTGGTCATGTTGTTAGAAATGACTATTGCCTGGAAAAGAATATTATGCTTGGTAAAGTAGTGGGTCAGTGAAAAAGGGGAAGTCCCTCAATGTGAGGGATTGACACAATAGTTGCAATGATGGGCTTAGGTATGGTAAGGATCATGAGTCTGGCACTTGACTGGACAGTGTTTTGTTCTGTTGTACATAAGGTCATTATGAATCAGAGATGACTTGAAGACACCTAACTACAGCAACAATATTGCTCATGGCAATTACATGTAGTCA
>NW_006922264.1:344970-346038 GCF_000298275.1 Orycteropus afer afer | reverse complement strand
TCCTTCTGTGATTGACTTATTTCACTCAGCATAATTTCCTCCAAGTTCATCATTGTACAGTGTTTTGCAGATTCTACATGATTTTTTAGGGTTAAATAGTATTCCATTGTGTGTATATATCACAGTTTGTTTATTCACTCCTCAGTTGATGGCCTTGTTTCTATCTCTTTGCTATTGTGAATAGTGCTTCAATGAACATGGATGTGCATGTAACTCTGTGTCCTATCTCTCACTTCTTTGAGATAGATACCTAGTAATGCAATTGCTGAAGCAAATGGTATCTCTATTTCCAATTTTTCAAGGACTCACCGTACTTATTTCCAGAGGGTTGTATCATTTTTTAGTCCCATCAGCAGTGTATGTGGGTCCCAGTCTCTCCACATCCTCACCAGCATTTGTTATTTTCTGTTTTGTTGAACTTTGCTATTAATGCTGGGTTGAGATGGTCTCTCAGGGTTGTTTTGATTTGCACCTCTTGAATGGCTAATGGTCACCAACATTTCCTCATGTATTTGTTGGCTATCAATCAAAAATATCAAAAATATCAAAAATATCAAAAAATATCTTTTTGATGAAGTGTCTACTCATGTCTTTGGCCCATTTTTTGATAGAATTGTTTGTTTTTTTGATGTTGAGGTGTTGGGATTTTCTATACATTTTAGACATAAATTTTTTGTCCAATATGTTTTTCCAAATATTTTTTCCCACTCTGTAGGTTCTCTTTTACTCTTTTGGAGAAATCTTTTGGTGTACATAAGAATTTAATTGTCAGAAGGTCTTAACCATCTAGTTTCTCTTCTGCTGTTTGTTCATCTTAGGTTATGATTCATAGTCTATTTATGACATAAATTAGGGCCCTTAAGTTTGCCCCTATTTTTTCTTTGATGAACATAGTAGTTTCAGGTTTTACATTTAAATCCTTGATCCTTCTAGAGTTAGTTTTTGTGTACTATGTAAAGTATGATTCTTGTTTCATTTTTTCTGCAAATGGATATCCAATTTTCCCAGCACCATTTGTTACAGAAACTATCTCTTCCCCATTGAATGGATTTTGGCCCTTTCTCAAAG
>NW_006922264.1:340821-344120 GCF_000298275.1 Orycteropus afer afer | reverse complement strand
ACTCCTCGGAAGGAAGGTTGGGCAATCCTACTTCCGTAGTGATACTGCCTCGGAAACCCAAGGAGGGGTCGCTATGAGTCGGGGCCGACTCGACAGCACGTAACAACAAGAACAACATTGTAAATTGCATTGATTTCCTTTTCAGAGACCTCTTTGCTGGTATAGAGGAATCCAACTGATTTTTGTATGTTGATCTTGTGTCCTGCCAAGATGCTAAATCCTTCAATGAGTATGTTTCTTGCTAAATCTCTTGGGTTTTCTATATATAGGTTCAAATAATCTGCATATACTGATAATTTTACTTTCTCCTTACCAGTTTGAACACCTTTTATTTCTTTTTCTTGGCTTATTGCCCTGGCTAGGACTTCCAATACAGTGTTGAGTATAAGTAGAGATAGAGGATATCCTTGTCTATTCCTCTCTACAAGGGAAATCTCTTCAGACTCTCTCCGTTGAGAATAAGGTTGTCTGTTGGATTTACATATGTGTCCTTTATTATTTTTAGGGATTGCCCTTGTACTCCTACTTTCTGATAATTTTTATCAAGGAATGGATGTTGGATTTTAACAAATGCCTTTTCTAAATCTGTTGCTATGATCATGTGATTCTCTTCCTTTATCTTACTTATGTGATGGATTACATTGATTTTTTTTTTTCTGATGTTGAAACCATCCTTGCATACCTGATATGAATACCACTTGATCATGATGCATTATTTTTTTGATATGTTGTTGGACTCTGTTGGCTAGGATTATGTTCAAGATTTTTGTATCTATATTCATGAGGGGTATTGGTTTGTAGTTTTCCTTTCTTGCGTTGTCTTTGCCTGCTTTTGGTCTCAGGGTTATGCTTGGTTCATGAAATGAATTAGGGAGGATTTCATCCTTTTTTATGTTCTGCAATATTTTGAGGAGGATTGGTGTTAGCCCTTTTCTGAATGATTGTTAAAATTCTCCAGTGAAACCATCTGTGCAAAGACTTTTGCTAGTAATTTTTTCAAGACCTGTTCAATTTCTTCTTTTGTTATGAGTTTGTTCAAATTCTCTACCTCAGTATGTATTAGTTTAGGTAAGTAGTGTGTTTCTAGAAATCTGTCCATTTCTTCTAGCCTTTCCAATTTGTTGGAGTACAGTTCTTCATAGTACCGTGCTATCATTCTTTTTATTTCTATCAGTTCTCTTGACACATCACCCCTTTCATTTCTTATTCAAGTTACTTGCATCTTCTTTTCATTTGTTAAGGTTGTCAGTGGTTTGTTGATTTTATTAATCTTTTCAAAGAACCAACTTCTAGTCTTTTTTTATTTTTTTCTATTGTCTTCCTATATTGTTTCATTTATTTCAGCTCAAAACATAATTATTTATTTTCTTCTGGTGACTGTAGGCTATTTTGTTTTTGTTGCTTTTTTTATAATTGTTCTGGGTGCATTAAGGTGTTGATTTTGGCTATCTTCATTTTTGATGTGCGCATCCATTGCTATATATTGCCCTATGATCACTGCTTTTGCTGTGCCCCAAAGATTTTGATATGTTGTGCTTTCATTCTTGTTTGATTCAAATAATTTTTTAATTTCCTTTTTTTATTTCTTCTATTACCCATTTGTTTTTGAGGAGAGTGTTATTCAGTTTCCATGTGCTTTCTCTTTTTCTGTCGGTCTTTCTAGTTTTGATTTCTAATTTTACAGCATTGTGATATGAGAAGATGCTTTGCAATATCTCAATGTTTTCAAATTTTTTGAGGCTTGCTTTGTGGCCTAACATATGGTCTACCCTGGAAGTTGTTCCATGTGTCCTGGAAAAGAATATATATTTTTCTTTGTTAGGTGAAGTGCTATGTAGATATCTATAAGGACAAGTTAGTTGATCATATGTTTAGTTCTTCTGCATCTTTGTTGAGTGCCTTTCCAGTTGTTCTATATTTTATTGAAAGTGGTATACTAAAAGTCTCCTACAGTGCAGTCGTATACTTTTCTTCTCAATTTTGATAAAATATGCTTTATGTATTTTTTGGCTCTTTCTTTGGGTGTGTTGATATTTATTATGCTTATGTCTTCTTGTGCAAGTAATCTTTAATCATTATATAATGCCCTTCCTTGTTTCTTACAGTCTTTCTGTTTAAAGTGTATTTTATCAGAATTTAATATTTCCTGCTCTCTCTGGTTGCCATTTGCTTGCTATATCTTTTTAAAGCCTTTGATTTTTAGTCTATTTTTGTCTTTGTGACTAAGGTGAGTCTCTTGTAAACAGCACTCTGATGGGTCATGTTTTTATCCAGTCTTCAACTGTCCATCTCACATGAAGCATTTAATCCATTTACATTCAGTATAATTACCACCAAGTATGAATTTATAATGTCATTTTCTTTATGAGTTTTCATGGTTTGACTGTTTTCTTGGGAGCACTGGTGGCATAGTGCCTAAGGCACTTGACTGCTAACCAGAGGGTTGGCAGTTCAAACCCACCAGCCACTACTTGGAAGGAAGGTTGGGCAATCTACTTCTGTAGTGATATTGCCTCGGAAACCCAAGGAGGGCTTGCTATGAGTTGGAGACGACTTGACGGCACATAACAATAACAACAACAACAACTGTTTTCTTTGTTTCATATAATTTTTTTATGTCAACTTCATTTTGTTTTTGAAACCTATTATCTCCCGTTGTTATTGCTTTAGTATTTACTAAGTATTTATGCTTGTCTTCTTTTTCATTTTGATGCAAAACTTTATTATTTTTCTTTAAGCCTACCCTGTAATTTATAATTTTCTTCCTAGATTTTAAACTGCCTGCTCTACCTCATAAGAATATTTGATTTCTTCACATAGAAGAAGTTCTATAATTACACTATTTATCTCTCTTTTTGGTGTGTAGCTGTCCTCATTTACCAATTGATGCCTGGACCCTGTTTATAATCTATGTTTATTTTACCTTGGTCCTTCTATACCTGGGTTGGTTTCTGGATTTTGTCATCATAGGTGTGTAATCATCAGTTCATGTTTGCTGTTTTTGGTTCTCTGTCTGAAGAATTACCTTTCCATCTTTTGTAAAGTTTGTCTGGCTTTAACAAAACTCCCTTAATTTCTGTTTATCTGGATATCTCCTAACTTCACTTTCATATTTGATAGACAATTTTTCTGGGTGTATAATTCTTCACTGAAAATTTATTTTCAAGATTTTATATGTTGTTGTTGTTATGTGCCGTCAAGTTGGCCCTGACTCATAGCGACCCCTCCTTGGGTTTCCGAGGCAGTATCACTACAGAAGCAGGATTGCCCAACCTTCCTTCTGAGGAGTGGCTGGTGGG
>NW_006922264.1:326986-329219 GCF_000298275.1 Orycteropus afer afer | reverse complement strand
ATAAATAAGAAGAAAAAAGCTTAAAATATATTAAATATGGATAAACGATAGGTAATATGGAGCTCTGGTAGCATTGTGGCTAAGGCACTTGACAGCTAACCAGAAGGCTGGCAGTTCAAACCCATCAGCCACTCCTCAGAAGGAAGATGGGGCAATCTACTTCCATAGTGATACTGCCTTGAAAAGCCAAGGAGGGTTCGCTATAAGTTGGGTCCAACTCAATGGCATGTAACAATAACAACAACAAAGTGAATGTAAGAAAGAAAATAAAAAAAGCCACAGTACCTGGGGAAGGAATGAGAGAAAAGAGCAAGTATACAAGAACAGAGAAAACTGCAAAAGGAAAAATGAGAATGGGAGGAACCAAAAGAACGGAAAAAGAAGAGGACCAGGGAAAGGGAAGAGAAAACAAACAAACAAACAAAACCAGGGATGGGAAAGAGGAAAAAAAAATTAAGGATGGGGGATGGTCTCACTCCTGTTACCAAAAGGATTCAGAGAACAAGAGTAGCAAGTGGAATATCACATCTTTCCAGCTGTTAGTGTCCAGTCAGGTTACCCATGCAGTCCTTGGCAGGTGCGACCCACTCCTGGGTCCAATTCCAAGCAAGAACACCACCCACACACACTCAAAATGGCTCTGCTGGCTGCTTGAAAGCATCTAAAATGGCTCTGCCTTCAGGACTGCAGCTAGTGCACAAGTACTCTCGTACCCTTCCTTGCTGTTCTCCCTTGGGTGAGTCACACCAACATTCAACTGCAAATTACACATAAATACACCACTACCACCGGTGTCATTGGACTCCAATGCAGACCTTGCTCATGCAAGCAGGTGAGCAGAGTCCATTCTTACGTTGCTGTTGGGAAATATTAAAAATAGCTGTGCCTTCAGGACAGCTGGCAGTCTACAGTTCCATTTATCTCCTTACTCACTATTTCATTCAAGTTCTTCTATTATTTGCTATTTAATCCAGTTCTTTATCCTACCCTTCAAAGCTCAGAGTTCCAGGATCATCTGTATCAGTTTCAATTGCTTTTTCACTGTTTTCTTGTAGAGGATCTGTGTAGCTTGTCTGCCTATTCTGCCATCTTGCTGGAACTTTCTGTTTTTTCACTCTTCTTTTCCTCTTGCTCTTTTCTATCATTCTTCCTTCCTAAGATACTGTGGCTTATATATATATATATAAAATTATCCTTCTTTTTCTTTTTTAGTATATTATGAAACATTTCTTCTCATGTATTTCCAAGTATTTCTTTTTTGTTTGTTTTCTTCAATTGTTCTTTTTTTATGTGGTTTGATTTTTTTTATCTCGTGTGTGTGTGTGTGTGTGTGTGTGTGTTTAATCAAACTGAGTGGAAGACAGCAATGTTTCCAACCCAACCCAACCATACCTGCACTCTGGCTCCCTGTCCTCCCACTGAGTGAGGACCACCTATTGCTTTTAACTCACCCTCAACTGCTCTTTACCAATGGGTCACAGAGATCTGTGCACAATCTCTCATTTTCTATCACACCTACCAGGAGATAGGTGGTAAGTACCTAAATGCTAACAACTAAAAAATACAGAGCATGGTACCTTAATCACACTAATATATCAAAATGAAACAAAAGGGGAAAAAACAAAAACCTTGGGAGAGTCACACCAACATTCAATCACAAATTAAACATAAATATAACACCACCACAATGTCTCAAAGAAAACAAAACACCAGAGTCCATACAAAAAAGCAAGATAAAGTAGTATAAACATGATATAAACTCAGAAAATATTCCTGAGGAAGAAGTAGCATTGAAATTCACTGATAAGGAATTTTAAAGAACTGTATTTGGGTATCTTTAATGAATTGAGAGGCAGATCAAGGAAAACACTGAAAAGATCAGGAAAAACTGACACAACTAATAAAACACAGACAAACTCCAGAACGATTTAGTAAAACAACACAAGAACAAATTGAAAAATAAACAAAAAAATTAGAAAGGATACCAAAACAGCAAACCGAAACCCAGAAGATTAATACCAAGATTTCAGAAATAGATAGCACATTGAATGGAAAAGACTAGAATTGAATTAATGGAAGACAGAATTAATGAGATTGAAGACAAATACCTCAATACTAGCATGTTAAGAGACCAATCAAAAAGAAATATATATATTTAGAAAGCCTAAGGTTCATGTAGGAGCTCTGGTAGCATAGTGGCTAAAGCACTTGACTGCTAACCAGAAGGCTGGCG
>NW_006922264.1:322282-326554 GCF_000298275.1 Orycteropus afer afer | reverse complement strand
CAATTGGGAAGACAATGGGATGATATATACAAAACCCTGAAAGAAAGACATTTCCAATCAAGAATTATATACCCAGAAAAATTGTCCCTCAAATATGAGGGTGAAATTAGAAGATTTCCAGATGAGAAGAAATTAAAGGAATTTGTTAAAACCAGACCAGTCTTTCAAGAGATGATGAAGGGAGTCCTTCAAACAGGGAACCAACAACAACAAACAACAACCAGTGATTAACACACATGATGACCATAACCCAGAAACCAACCCAGTTGTAAAAGTATCCAAAGCAAAACTAGCTTAAAAGAGTAGAAACAGGAAACCAGAGATATCAATTGTAAATGAGGACAATTAAAAACTAAGAAGGGGAAATACATTGTGTAGTTTCCAAGCTTATAAATGGTAAAGAGATCAAGACAATTATGAGTTAGAACTTTTTTATACCTGGGAAGAAAATAATAAATCAAAGGGTAACTTCAAAGAAAAATAATAAACTTTCACATCAAAATGAAAAAGAGGACAAGCACAAATACTTAACAAATACTAAAATATGGCAAAATCACAACTAGAAATTTCATCAGTAAATGGGGCCCATGAATTGAGTTTCCAATTTTCAAAATTGTGAATAAGGAGATCTAGATTTTAATTGTTGATTCAAAATTTGTTTTATGTATACTTGGTAAAGTGGAGAGTCATTGAATAAGATCAAGAGCTTCAATAACATGTATTGACCTACTGGCTTAAAAATAGGCTCAAATATGGCAAGAATTGTAAGGATGATACACAACTTGGCAGTGTTTCATTCTGTTGTACATAGGGTTGCTAAGAGTCAGAGTGTACTCAACAGCACCTAACAAACACAGTAACAAACCAGCCATTTGGTGGGATTTACAAAGACTACAGCTAGAGGGGGCGTATTAAATAATTAATTGCACTAACATATGCTTATCCTGATTGATCAAATTTATGATAGAATTATCAAGTAATTTTTCTAGAGTTCACATTATAAAGTGTACTGGAAATATTTAAGTCAAGTTTATTATATATGTGTGTTCATTTCACAGACCTTATGAGAAATTTCACTGTTCTAGATATTTGCAAAACTGCTTTGCTGTAACTTGCTTTGAGAGCATGCTATTGATCCTATCTATCATTTTGTATAGGGACATTGGTGAGGAATGCAAACCTTTGCAATTGTGTAATTGTTTTTATTGGAAAGCATCATCTACTTTACAAGAACTGAATTGATGTATTTTTTAGGAATGTGTTGGAGTTATGTATTTAGATTTTATATAAATTGACATGTATGGGCACATTTGCTTCTGTGTAATTAATTGTTTAGTGTTTGTTTGCTAAGGTGTGTAGGAGGAAAACTAGTCTTATTAATGTGTAACTGTTTTGAAGTTGACCACTATTTAAGGTCATTTAAAAGATGTTGAAACTGAGTGTGGTAGTTCTGTTTGTGTGTCAACTTGTCTGGGCCTGGTTGAGTGGCTGGGCAGCTGGTGGTAGTTATTCCCCATGATGAGACTGACAATCAACTCCATGGTGGGATCTACCACAAGCAGCTGAGTAGCTGCCTTTGGCATGTGGTCTGCTTCCTGTATATAAGGAAAAGCCTTGGGAATGGTCTCTAGCCTATGGCATGCTTGGACCCTGCATGTAGCCATGTCATTGTTCAGCAGCCTGCTATGCTCTGCTGACTTTCAGACTTACAATGGACTTAAGTTAATGGCCTGATGTGTGTTCTAGTAATATTGGAACTGTGCCTTTTTAGTTGTCAATCTTGGACTTCTCAGCCTTAGCATCCAGCAGCTGTCTGAGTGAAGAAATGTCTCTAGCTCCGGTGGGCTGGGAGCAGGAGGCAGAGCTGGACCCCAAGGTTGAGTGGCTTTCACCCAGCCCCTAGAGCCTAGCACCTTGAACTTGGACTTAAAGCCTCCAAATTGTGAGAATAAACTCCTGTTTGTTAAGGCCATCCCATTTGTGGTATATTTCTTGTCAGAGCATCACTAGGTAACCAGAACACTGAGGTTCCAGTAAGATGGTGGAATAAGCAGACAAACTACACAGACCTTCTTCAACAAAGAAAAGGAGAATGATTTAACACAGATACAGAAGATAATCTTGGCCCTGAGCTTTGAAAGGAAGGATACAGAAGTGGACCAAACTCCAACTAGTAGAAGAACCTGCATAGAAACACACAAAAAAGGAGATATATGGAGCCGTGGCCTGTCAGCTATCCTGACGGCACAGCTTGGATACTGGCAAGTAGTTTTAGGACCTAAGAATTAACCTAAAAATTGGCCCTGCTAGCCAGGGCCTACATGGAGGACTGCACTGGTGGCTGGTGAATAAAAGGAGAATCAGCAAAGAAGAACACAGGCTGAGCTGTGGACTATTGCCTGTCCAGAGGGTGCAATCATTTTGAATGTTTGGCTGACCAAACATTCAGTCGGACCATTTTGGATATTTAAAGCAACAGCATTCTCTCAGATTCCAGGGACCTAAGAATAGGCTCCACTTGCCAGGAACTGCAAGGGCATTCTAGATGCAAAGGACTAGAAAGGTGGGATATTCCCTTTGTTACTCTTATACCTCACAACCAGTCTGTGTGCTTGCTCCAACTGAGCCTGGGTGCTTTGCTTTGCCCTGCCCAGATTTTTTTCTCCTTTTTTTAGATAGTTCATTTTTGTCTGTTTGAAAATTATTACTATTCTAATTGATCTTTTTTTTTTTTTTTTGGTCCATTTATTATTATTCTTTTTCTTCCCCTCCCAGGTTGTAGTTTTCAGCTTTTTCTCTCTTCCCTCCTCCTGGTTCCCATTTTTTTTTTTTTTCCTATTTTGTGGTTAATCCACTTCCTTGTTTTCTTTTTGCCTTTTTTTTCATTTTTTTCTTCATTATTGTCCTACTCTACCTCTTTTCTCTTATTGCTCCCTCCCCAGATATAGTGATTTTACTCCTTTTGTTGTTTGTTTGTTTGCTTGCTTTTTTTTCCCCCTCTTTTGTAGTGATTGTTCCTGTGTGTTATGTGGTGTGTTTTTTGTCTGCTTCCTTTTACTTTTTTGATGTTTTTTCGATCATTGTTTTTGTAACTGAGTGGAGGACAGCAACTGTGCCTGTACAATGCAATCACAATCACATCTCTTACAACTCCATTCACTGAGTGAGAGCCACCACTTCCTTCTCCACCCACTGGCCAATGATGAACGAACACCAAGACGACCGTGACTCACCCTTAACTGCTCTTCACAAACAGTTAACAGAGATCTAAATACAAAATTGTCACAATGTCTCAGAGACAACAGACCTTCTCAGTCCACACAAAAAAGCAAGATAAAGTGGTAGAAGAAAAGGAGCAGGATACAGACTCAGAACATATTCCTGAAAAGGAAGCAGCATTGGAACTCCTTGATAAAGAATTCAAAAGAATTATATTTAGGTACCTTCAAAGGATTGAGAGAAAGATCAAGGAAACACTGACAAAATCAAGGGAAACACTGACAAAATCCTAGAAAATTTTTGGAAGAAAATACAAGAATAAAACAACAAAATAAATGTAAAATTAGAAACGATACAAAATCTACAGATAGATATCCAAAATCCAAAGCACTAAATTTTCAGAAATAGATATCACATGGAAAGGGCAAAAGAGAACAGAATCAATGCAAAACAGAATTAATGAAATTGAAGACAAATACCTGAATACTTACTTGGAAAGAGATCAATCAGAAAAAAGATCAAAGCAAAATGAAGAAAGCCTAAGTTTCATGTGGGATATTAAGAAAAAGAGTTGTTGTTGTTGTTGTTATTTGCCATCGAGTCGGCCCCGACTCCTAGCGACCCCTTCTTGGGTTTCTGAGGCAGTTATCACTACGGAAGTAGGATTGCCCAACCTTCCTTCCAAGGAGTGGCTGGTGGGTTTGAACTGCCAGCCTCCTCGTTAGCAGTCAAGTGCTTTAGGCACTATGCCAACAAGAAAAAGAGTAACCTATGTGTAATTGGAATTCCAGAACAGGAAGAGAAAAAGAAAACCACTGAGAAAATTGTCCAAGATTTTTTGGAAGAGAACTTCCCTGATGTGATGAAAGATAAGAATATGTCCATTCAGGAATTCCAACAAACCTCAAACAGGATAGACTCCAAAAGAAAATCACCAAGGCACATCATCATCAAACTCACCAAACCCAAGGACAAAGAAAGAATCCTGAAAACAGCATGGGAAAAATGAAATTAATCACAAAGGACAATCAGTAAGAAATAGTTCTTATTTCT
>NW_006922264.1:312853-320077 GCF_000298275.1 Orycteropus afer afer | reverse complement strand
GTCAGCTGATCTTTGACAAAAGCCAAAATCCATTAAATGGGGACAAGAATGTTTGTTTAATAAATGGTGCTGGCAAAACTGGAGATCCATTTGCAGAAAAATGAAACAAGATCTATACCTCACACCATACACAAAAACTAACTCCAGCTGGATCCAAGACTTCAATGTGAAACCTCAAACTATAAAATTTCTCAAGGAAAAACTAGGGACAAATTTAGGGGCCCTTATATATGGCATAAATAGACTATCAAGCATAACCCAAAACGAGGAAACAGCACAAGAGAAACCAGATGATTGGAACCTTCTAAAAATTAAATTTTTATGTGGTTACAAAGACTTCTCCAAAAGAGTCAAAAGAGAACCTACAGATTGGGAAA
This sequence comes from Orycteropus afer afer, assembly GCF_000298275.1. NCBI lineage: Eukaryota > Metazoa > Chordata > Mammalia > Tubulidentata > Orycteropodidae > Orycteropus > Orycteropus afer. The sequence continues at coordinate 319,700 of NW_006922264.1, read as the reverse complement.
ATATAGTTATCAATAACATCTCTGACAAGAGACTTATTTCTAGAATTTAGAGAAATATCCAACATCTCAACAACAAAAAGACAAATAATCCAATTAAAAATGGGTAGACGACATGAATAGACATTTCATCAAAGAGAATAATCAGGCAGTCAACCAACATATGAAGAAATGTGCATGATCATTAGCCATAAGAGAGAGTCAAATCATAACATCAATGAGATACCATCTTGCCCCAGCACTAGTAGCAAAGTTCAACAAGACACAAAATAACAAATGCTGGCAAGAATGCAGAGAGATTTGGATTCTCATACACTGTTGGTGGGACTGTCGAATGATGTAACCAACATGGAAAGTAGTGTGGAGATTCCTTAAAAAATTGAAATTATAAATGCCATTTGACCCAGCCATACCATTACTAGGTATATATCTTAAAGAAATGAGAGCCAGGGCAAGAACAGATATATGCACACTCATGTTCACTGCAGCACTATTTACAATAGCCAAAAGGTGGAAACAACCTAGATGTCCATCAACAGAAGAATGGATGACCAAATTATGGTACATACAGACAATGGAATACCATGGAATTCTAAAGAATAATGTAGAATCAGCAAAACACCATATAATGTGGATGAACTGGGAAGACATTATGTTGAGTGAAATAAGTCAATCACAGATGGGCAAATAATGTATTAGTCCATTATTGTAAAAATTCAAGGAAAAATTTATCTATGGAAGGAAATTTTCTTTATTGGTTACCAGGAGGGGTGGAGAGGGGAGGGAACACTGTTAGATAGGTAGAGACAAGTGTTGATTCTGGTGAAGAGAAGGGCAAAGTACCAAAAATGAATGATAAACATGGTGACATTGAGGAAGAGGAAGACATAGAAAGGTACATGGGATGTACAGTCAACAAAGATGAACCCCTTTGCATGTACAGTACTGCATTGTCAGTGAAGGCAAACATTGATATATGAGTGTGTAGATGGGAGAACAGGCTGAACTAATAGGTATGTCTATGCGGGGGGCGGGGAGTGTGCCCATGACCATGTATAGAGTTGGCAGACAATGTTTCTACAAGTGTATTTGTATGTTCTGTAAGAATTCTCAAGTATATAGTAGAGCTGACAAGGGGGCAAGGTTGTAGTCACTTCTTGACCCCAGCCAGCTACCCAGAAGGAGAGAGTAGTTAGACCTGTGTTCTCAAGACCATAGTTGCAGGGGATATTGAGCTCAATAGGCATAACATACTACACAAATACATTGTTCCACCTCCAACTTTGGTGAGTAGTGACTGGGATCTTAAAAGCTTGCAAGCAACCATCTAGATGCAATGATGGGTCTCTCCTCGTCCAGAGCAAAAAAGAATGAAGAAAACCAAAGACACATGGAAACAATTAGTCCAAGTGACTGGTACACCATGAGATCCTTAACCTATACGACTATGAAAGCAGAAGAACTAGATGGTGCCCTGCTATCATTGTCAACTATTTGGAGGGGGATCTCTGTAGGAGATTCTGGATAGAGTGGGAGAACAATGTGGTACAAAACTCAAAATCATTAAAAAAAAAAAAAAAAAATTGCTGATCTGATAGAGCCTGATGGAACCCCTGAGACTATGCCCCCTAGTTGTCTTTCAGGTCTGGAATTGAACCTACTTCTGTGTCTTTCAGCCAAACAAAAGAAAGGCATATGAAGTGAACATTTACATTAGGTAGATACACTCCTTGGAGAAATCAATATAGGAGAATAGAAGGACTGTGTATGCACAGGAAGACAGCTCAGGGGGCATGCACTCATAGGAGGGAAGGGCACAGGGAAGAGGTGGCTATGGGGAGGAAGTGGAAGGGCAGTTTATGCATTGTGGGAAATTGTAGTCAAGGTCATGCAACAAAGTATGTGAGCTGCTGTATGTAAGGTGAATTTTCTATGTAAACTTTCACCCAAATCACAATAAAAATTAAAAAAAAAGAAAGAAATAGATGTTGAAACTATATGAGCAGTCATAAAATATCACATGCATCCTGTTGTATAATAAGCCTGTCTCATTGCAATAAACCAATTATGTAATTTTACATGCAAATTAAGTTATAATCATACACATATATTTTAGCTGCATTTAAATCATTTTCTCAGAAAGTCAAATATATTTAAAGACACTGTGGTCTTTTTTATATACATGATTGGACCTCAATTGCAAGAAAAACTGTAATTATCTACAGTTCATTTCACATTAGAAATTGTCCTGAATTATATATTTGCTTATTTAAAACTACATATTGTATTTTATGTTTTGGTAATAATGCTGTTTTATTTATTTTTCTCAAAGCCACGTAATGAATAAAAGTTGAAAAGTATATTTAACCTGTCCCTTCATTAATGGCAAATTGAAACATTTTTAAAGGAAGATAATATGGTATTATATTTAAACATCTGTAAGTTTTATAACTCACTTTAGCAGCATTTAAGCGCAGAGCTGCTGACATTGTGAAGGATTACACTGTACTGTGGAATACAATGTTTAAATGATATGCAAACTTCCTATCAAAAAAGCATGCAGGATACTGGAACATATGGTTATATATATACACACACACACACACACACACACACACACACAATAAATACAGATTCTGGCCACAGATTTTTGTTGATTTGTACAAAATCTCTTGATTAGAATCCTCAGCCATCTGTTGTGGGATGGCAATGTATAAAAATGTCAGCAGAAAGAGCAGAGCTTAAAGTTAATTTGTGGGAGAATTTGAGGCTGGCATAATCACAAGTGAGACAATGTATTCAGCTTAAATTTGGTCTATAGCTACTTTATGTTGAGACCAAAAAAGGAATGGAAAATGTCTTCCTCCATAAAAGCAAAAACAATCACATGAACATTTCTGTTCTTTCTTCTTTGCAGACCATGTAGATATAGGTTCTTCTTCACCCATCAGGACTGAGTAGATTTACATTGCTTTCTTTTTCTTTTTAACTTTTCATTGTTATTTGAGTGAAGATTTACAGGAAAAAAAAAATCAGTTTTTCATTCAACAATTCATACACATTTTGTTTCATGTCATTGATTACAATCTCCACAATGTAAAAAAGCTCTCTCCCCACTACCTCCTTGTTAGCAGAATGTACTATTTCAACAATAACAAAATTCTAAAAATCCTGACAGTTCTCTGAAGCATGATATTAAGTACTTATATTTTTGTTAAAGAGTAAACCTATGTCTGGATTTCATACCACAATGTCACTGACATCTTTCTTTCCTTGGTCATAAATTATGACCCAAATTTCATTTCTAATTTTTCATTCATGTGAACTCTTTTGTGCTCTTTATTTTCTTTTTCTTTCTCATTCTTCTCACTTATCTTTCAAAACAGTACACTCTTTTATATTCTCATTGTTGACATCTTTTCCTTTTATTTCCCAAAGTGTATTTATTTCCACAAGTATTCTACTGTTCTTTTAATTCTCTATCATTTGAAAATTTTATTCATCCCACTCATGAGTCAATTATTGTAGTTAAATGCCCAAATTCCCAGAATTCTCCCTCAAAATCTAAATGTCAACTGGCAGCTGTATGCTGTGCATACCTGCATAATTTCAAGTATAGACTCTACAGCATTAAACCTACCAACCCTCCCTACAAGATTTTCTCACTTAACTAAAGAACTAATGTAACAAAAACACAAATATTAGCTTTCCTTTCCGGCATTCCTACTTTGGTTAAAATTGAGTAAAGTAGTCTTAGTTCCAGAAGAACTAAGAATACAATATTTACTAGTTGCAGGTATATGTTAACAATATGTACACACATGTGTGCTAATGCCAATATCAGTAAAAATTACAGGGCACTAATACTTTGTACAGGAAGGTTGGGCAATCCTACTTCCGTAGTGATACTGCCTCGGAAACCCAAGGAGGGGTCGCTATGAGCCAGGTTTGACTCGACGGCACATAACAATAACAACAACAATACTTTGTACATGTTGCACTGGACCAAAGTTTATTTGTATAGTAATAGTAAAAAACCAAAGGCAGGATACTGTTGAATCATTATCCTGATTAAGTTATTGTATCAAAAATTAAGTCATGTAGTAGTACTTTGTCTGATATACTAGTCCATCAAGTAAACTCAGAAAAGAAAGAAACAGAAAAAAAGGAAGAAGAAAAGAAAATAGGTGAACATACCATGAATTTGAATCATGCGTGCCAAATACACAATAACTCATTCCCTAATTACTCCTTCAAACTAATAAAATAGGAGCTGGATATAATAGATGCACTTCTTCTCAGGAAAATAGCTAGCAAGTCCCCTTGTTTTTCCCCGTCCTTTACTTATCCCGTCCTAGAGAAGGATTCACTTAATCTGATTTATGAAATTGACTAAGACATCACTTCTTAAACATGGCTTTGACTGTCTCTGAGTACAATCTCCTTCTTGTACTGGTCTGCTTATAATTAGAAAAGTCAAAATTTAAAAATATCAATAATAATAAAGTCTAAATTATATATTAAAAGTACATGATTTAATGAGTTTATACATGTATACACCCATGAAACAATCAATACAATCAAGATAGTAAACAAATCCATCATTCTCATAGATTTTTCGTGCTCCTTTGTAATCCACTCTTCCCCACTTTTTTTTTCCCAGAAACCCCTGATCTGCATTTTGTCACTGTAGATAAATTTGCATTTTTTTAGAATTTTATATAAATGTGACAATGCAGTATTTTTCATGAAAAACTCAACAAGGCAATCCTTTTCTCTTTTTTTTTTCATTAAGTATACCTATTTTGAGGTTTTTGTTGTATCATGAATATGTTTGTCATGTTCATGTTTTTTCATGTATCAATTATTTTTCCTTTTTATTGCTGAGTAATATTTCTTTGTAAGGATGAACCATATTTTTTAACCCACTCAACTGTTGCTCAACTTCTGATATTTCTACTTTAGTAGTATCTATTTGGATAATAATATTTGTCCAGTCAAGAATTAAAAACAAACAGACAGAAAAAAGATCAAAATCAGAAAAAAAATATTTCACAAACATATGTTAACCAGACTGACCTGCTTACTGCCTTCTATGACACAAAATGCATGAAGATTCATGCAATCTATAGTATTTTGAAAGAAAACAAAAACAAAAACAAAATCAGCCTCTTAAATACACAAGACAAAGTAACACTCATGTATGAAGAAATAGAGAAGCATTACTAGATAAATGGACATGGCAATATGTCAAACAAGCTACTTCTGAAAACAAATGATTTAAATGGCTTAAAACATGAATTTCAGAAAACAAACACAAAAGTGCCTAAGACACTAAAATTACCTAACATAAATATTAAGTCTAAATCAACGACTCTCCCCAGTGCCAGCCCCCATCTCACCACTCTGGCAATTTCTTGAACCATTTTTTGTTGTTACTACTGGAGGAATGATGCTGACATCTAATGAACAGAGGTCAGAGGTACTGCCAAGCAATGCACAGGATTGCTTCTCCTCCTCCAGTAAAGGTTTATCTTGCTCAAAATGTCAGTTGTGCTGAGATTTGAAACTAGATTTCAATAAATGTTGTCAAATTAGTTATGAAAAACTAGTCACTTGCCAAAAAAAAAAAAATCTATAAAAGATACAAAATACGATGAAATAATTTAATATAATAGAGACAATATAGATCTGAAACTTCCAGTTTATCTCCAGTAATTCATAAGTGCTTGACAAAGGGAATATTTGGGGAAAAAAAAAAAAAAAAACTGTTAAATGTTATGTCTGAAATACTCTGACTTCTTAGAGTTTACACATCAACTATAAAACTGAAAAATTGACAATACATTGGCTTAATAATACATCTGAAAAATTTAAAAGTAATCACTACTTAAAGTTAAATATCTGACACTATCCTTATTTTATAATGATGAAAAAAACAAAAACTAAAATTTGGAAATAAAAACTAACAGAAAAAAAGAAAGTACAAACAACATGATATAGTACAAAAAGAAATCAGAGACAAAATATAAGTGCTTTATAAATATGATTTTAAAAGTCCAAGTATATTTTATTTATAATATGAAAATCACAGAAAATTGTTAGAGTCTAAAATCAAATAAAGAAAAATATAAGCAAGGCAAAGATCACATGTATATGTTATTGTTGCTAGGTGCGGTGTAGTCGGCTCTGACTCACAGCAACTCTATGTACAACTGAATGAAGTACTGCCCAGTCCTGTGCCAACCTCACAATCCTTGCTATACTTGAGCCCATCATTGCAGTCACTGTGTCAGTCTATCTCATTGAGGGTCTTCCCCTTTTTCACTGACCTTCCACTTTCTCCACGTAATAGCCCCTTCTGACAAAATGACCAAAGTAAGTCTGCCCATTCTTACGTCAGAGGAGCAGTTCGGCTGCGTTTATTCCAGGATAGATTTGTTAGTTCTTGTGGCAGTTCATGGTACTTTCGGTATTCTACGCAAACACCACAACTCAAAAGCATCAACTCTTTTTCAGTCTTCCTCATTCATTGTCCAGCTTTCACATACATATGAAGTGAGTGAAAATACCATGGCTTAGGTTAGGCACACGTTAGTTTTCAAAGAGACATCTTTGCTCTTCAGCACTTGAAAGAGGTCTTTTGCAGCAGATTTGCCCAGTGCAATACATCATCTGATTTCTTGATTCCTGCTTCCATGGGTGTTGATTGTTGAATCAAGCAATATGAAATCTTTGACAACTTCATTTTTTTATCCATTTTTCCATGCTGCTTATTGGTCTAGTTGTGAGATTTTCATTTTCTTTATGTTGAGAAATAATCCATACTGCAGACTATAGTCTTTAACCT
>NW_006922264.1:308757-310173 GCF_000298275.1 Orycteropus afer afer | reverse complement strand
TATATCCAAAATTAGAGACATAAATAGAAAAATACAAACATGGAAAAAAGACTGAAAGTAAACATACAGATTTAAACCATTCTATTTTTGAAAGAGAAGTTATAACATGGATTACTACAGTGTTGATGTAAAATAGCTTGATATCAATAACAAAATTCAGGAGAGGTTAAGTAAAAAGATAAGAAATGTAATAATAACAGAACATAAAGCATGGGTACAGATAAAATTTTTTAAGTCATGAGATGCATTTGCACCTAAATTGTTTCCAGTTAGTAAGAAAAACAGCTGGAATATTTACTGTGAAATTGTGCATTTCCATAACTAAATTAGAAAAAAAGGGAAAAAAAAATATATATCCACTTGTAAAGTAAGAAAAATGATAGTTTTTATATCTATATTTTCAAATGTCAATATACCTGTTTGTTTTTTTTTTTTTTTTTCAGGCAAAGTCTTAAATTGCCAAAGAACACATTTTTCATGTTTTGTGACTGTCATTGAGACTAAACCACATATATGGAAAATACTGAGTATGTAAATACATGGTTCCCTCAATGGTGCAAGCAGTTAAGCACTCAACTATTAGCATAACCAAACTCACTGCAATCAAGCCAATTCTGACCCAGAGCAACCCATATGGGGTTGCTATGAGTTGGGTCTGACTCAATGGCACATAACAACAACAATCTTTATGGAAGTAGATTGCCCAGTCTTTCTTTGAGGAGTGGTTAGTGAGTTTGAACCACCAGCATTCTGTTAGCAGTCAAATGCCTCAAAGGCTATGCCACCAGAGCTCCTACTAGCCTAAAGGTTGGCAGTTCAAACTCACCAGAGGTGTCTCAGAAGTCAGACCTAGTGAACTGCTTCTAAAAAGGCACTGCATTGAAAAATCTGTGAAGCAGTGCTACTCTGCACAAGGCTGACATGAGTCAGAATAGACTACAGCAACCAACAACAAACACTGAAAATATGATGCTACAGATTCCTAACACATGTCTCTTTGCTTGGATATGAATACAAATATTTTTATTATAATTACTTGACAATTGATAAATTTGGGATCCCTGGTAGTGTAATGCCCAAAGAACTTAACTGCTAACCAGAAGGTTCAAACCCACCAGCCACTCCTCAGAAGGAAGGTTAGGTAATCTACTTTCATAGTGATACTGCCTCAGAAACTCAAGGAGGGCAGCTATGAGTCTGGTCTAACTTGATGGCACATAACAACAACAACAATTGATAAATTTGATAAACTTTTTGTAAGATTTCCATTAAATAATTAAATTCTTTTTTTTTTTTTTTATCTTTCTCATTTTAAAGCATCAACTAAGTTATATTAACCAGCAATCTAAGATTTTATGTAGTGATAATCCTTCTCTATTTATTCATTTTAGTTCATGGACTATAAGTTTATTTATT
>NW_006922264.1:306917-308522 GCF_000298275.1 Orycteropus afer afer | reverse complement strand
ACTCCACAGCAGTGGGTTTGTTTTTTTGGTTTAATGAAGAATTTGTCAACTATATATTTCCTTTCTTCTTTATTCTTCAGATGGCATAATGTTGGCAAAAATAGAAGGCAAACTGCAGGGTGAAAATATAATCAAAGCATGCAAATTCTTTGATCATTAGTTGTTATTGAGTAACTAGTACCAGATTTACTCTCTCACAATAGAGACCATAAAACTGAACAAAATTTCAGTGACAAAACTTTTCAGATATTGGATATTTTTTTATATTGGACATAGGTGGCATAAGGCTACAAACATCGAGAAGGGAAAAACGCATAAAGTAAATACCATCTTCCCTTTGCCTCTTTGACTAAAATAATTTTCCAACACCCACCAACCACTCCTTGGAAGGAAGACAGGGCAATCTACTTCTGTAGAGATATCACCTGGGAGACCCAAGGAGGGGTCGTTGTGAGTCGGGGCCTACTCGATGGCACATAACAACAACAACAGCACAGGGAAGCCAGCAAGATACAGTGCAAGTAAGTCATGACATTCCCATTGAGCTAATGATGGCAATATGAGACTTGAGAGTTTGAAGCAACTACAACATGTGGAGTGGAGTACTTATTGTTGAAGAATGAAATTAAAAGTAAGTACTCATGAAACATGTCTCATTCCCCAGGCGCCTTGATTCAGAGATAGAATGCAAATAATTCTTTTTGAATATAGTTATTTTTAGGTGCCATTGAGTTGGTTCTTCATAGCCAACTCACTTTGAGGCAGCAGACATGGCCCATCCCTCTGGCCCACATGAACAAGCTGCCCCATTCTCCAGAACCAAGTTGGAGAAGGTCTGATTCTTTGAAACCAGGGGGCTGTGGTGGTTCCACCCCCAGAGACTACAGGGCTAAGGCAGCTCTGCTTCTAGTTTCCTTGGTCTCTCTACTTTTGCTAATTAATGCTGAAGACACATAGTATTCCATTGTGTTTATGTACCATCATTTGATTATCCATTCATTCATTGATGGGCACTTAGCTAGTGTGTTTCCATAGTTTTTGCTATTATAAATAGTGTTGAAACTTCATGGTTGGCTCTTCTTTTTTCATTGACCCTGTACTTTACCAAGCATGGTGACCTTCTCCAGAGACTGGCCCCTCTTAAACTTAATCTTTATAGTTTTATTTTTTATATTTAGGTTTTGGTTCATCTTGAGTTAGTTTTTGTATATGGTGAGAGATATAGATTCTGCTTCATTTTTTTGCAAAGGGCTATCCATTCTGTCAGCACATTCGTTAAAGAGACTATCTCTTCTCCATTTAAAGGATGCCATCCCCTTATCAATGATCAATTATCCATAACTGGATGGGTTTATTCTAGGTTCTTAATTCTGTTCCATTTTTCCATGTGTCTGTCATGTTACCAATATCAGGCTGTTTTGACTATTGTGGTTGTATAATAGGTTTTGTGTTTGCGGTATATGAGGTCTTTTACTTTGTTCTTCTTCTTTAGTGTTGCTTTTCTTATCTGGGGTCTCATTAGTTTCCATATAAAGTTGGTCATCAGGTTTTCCATCTCTTTAAAGAATGATGATGGAATACTAAGAAAAAAAATTGTCAGTGATA
>NW_006922264.1:305601-306619 GCF_000298275.1 Orycteropus afer afer | reverse complement strand
ACCAATGAGGGTATGGAGAAACTGGTATCTTCATATACTGCTCTTGGGACTGTACAAAGGTACAACAGTGTGGAAAATGGTATGATGTTATGGTGTTTCTTTGAAAAATTGAACATAGAAACACTATATAATCCAGCAATCCCACTACTGGGCATATATCCGAGAGAAATAAGTGTTGTGACATGAACAGATATAATAACAAAAAGATACAAAAACTATCTATTTAAGTGCCCATCAATGAATGATTGGATAATCAAATTATGGTACATAAACACAGTGGAATATTATGTGTCTTTGGCATTAATTGGCAGAAGCAGAGAGACCAAGGAAACTGGATGCAGAGCTGCTTGTCTCTGGGGGTATAACTATCACTGCCTCCTAGGTTTCAAAGAGTCAGACCTTCACCAACTTGGTTCTGGAGTATGGTGCAGCTAGTTCATGTGGGCCAGAGGGATGGGGCTATATCTGCTGCCCAAAAGTGAAGGGGCAGGGCTGCCATCCTCAAGAGGTAGAGGAATGGGGCCTGCAGGCCAAGGGGGGTGAAGTCACCACTCAGATGAACTAAGAGACTGGAGATACCCAGTGAAGGAGATCTGTACAGGTAAGTTAACACGGGGGTGGAATTGCTATAGTAAAGTGGGCAGACTTATGAAAACTTCTTAGCCATAACCAAGCAGGTTGAGTGAATGAGTCACTGGGCCTAAGAACTCAAGACCTTAGTCTCTGGTGGCACTAATGTCAATTGGCATAACATAGTCCACAAAAACAATGTGCTACATCCTACTTTAATGAATAGCAACTGGGACCTTAAAAGTTTGTGAGTGGCTATCTAAGGTGGAATTATTGATCTCTCCCTCCAGAGCAAATAAGGTAAATAAAATCAAATAATTGAGGAAATAACTAGTCCAAAGGACTAATGAACTGTATGAACCAGCCTCCATGACGTTAAGATCAGAAGAACTAGATAGTGTCTGGCTGCCACTGACTAAACTGAAAAGGTTCAAAATATTATGTCCCA
>NW_006922264.1:303309-304872 GCF_000298275.1 Orycteropus afer afer | reverse complement strand
TGACTAGCCGGGAAGCATTGTCTGATACAATGCAAGAAGATGAGCTCCTCAGCTTAGAAGGAACTCACAATATAACTTGTGAAGAGCTGCCTCCTCAAGAGTCAACCTTAATGATGTGGATGGAATCCTTCATTTACCTATGTGGCATGTCTTAAAATGAAAAGAAACAGCTGCAAACATTAATTAATAATTGACATGTGAAATATGCTCATTATGAATCTAGGAAAATTAGAAGTTGTAAAAAATGAAATGGAATGCATAAAGATCAATGTCTTAGGCATTAGTGAGTTGAAAACCACTTTATTGGCCATTTTGAATCAGCCAATCATATGGTCTACTACCCCAGGAATAACAAATTGAAGAGGAATGGCATCGCAATCATCATCACAAAGAATGTTTCAAGATGTAGCCTGAAGTACAATGTTGTCTGTGATAGGATAATATCCATACACCTACAAGGAAAATCGGTTAATACTACTATTATTCAAATTTATGCACCAACTACTAAAGCCAAAGATAAAGACATCAAAGATTTTTACCAACATCTGTAGTCTGGAATTTACTAAACATGAAATTTCGATATTGATAATTGCTGATGATTGGAATGCAAATGTTAGAAACCAATAAGACTCATTGGTAATTGGAAAATATGGGCCTGGTGATAGAAATGATGCCAGTGATCACATGTTTGAATTCCGCATGACCAATGACTTAATCATTGCAAATATCTTTTCAACAACATAAATAGTGATTATACATGCAGATCTCATCAGGTGGAATCAAAATGACTATCTTTGGAAAGAGACAATGGAGAAGCTCAATATCATCAGTCAGAAGAAGGACAGGGACCAACTGTGGAACAGACCATTGATTGCTCATATGCAGGTTTAATTTGAAGCTGAAAAAAAAATAAATTAGCTCACTAGACCCAGAATTAGAATTTGAGTATAACACTCCTGAGCTTAGGAGCTCTGGTATCATAGTGCCTAAGGCACTAGACTGCTAACCAGAAGGCTGGAAGTTCAAATCCACCAGCCACTCCTTGGAAGGAAGGTCGGGCAATCTACTTCTGTAGTGATACTGCCTCGGAAACCCAAGGAGGGGTTGCTATGCATAAAACAACAACAACCTGAATTTAGAGACCATCTAAAGAATAGATTTGATGCATTGAATACCAGTGACTGAAGATCAGATGAATTATGAGATAACATCAAAGATATTGTACATGAAAAAAACAAAACGTCATTAAAAAGACAGGAAAGGAAGAGAAGACCAGGTGGCTGTCAAAAAAAGGCTCTGAAACTTGCTCTTGAACAACAAATATTTAAAATAAGGAAGAAATAATCGATTAAGTAAAAGAGCTGAGACAAAGTGTTATAATAAAATATACAAATACCTGGACTTAGGAAATCAAAATGGAAGACCACACTCCACATTTCTCATGCAGAAAGAATTAAAGAAAAAATCAAACTTCAAATTTGAAGTTTTTATCATCCAATATCCTTCAGATATTGAAAGATTCTATCAGTAAAATATTGAACAATGCAGAAGGCATCAAAGATG
>NW_006922264.1:299311-302994 GCF_000298275.1 Orycteropus afer afer | reverse complement strand
AAAATTGAAAATATAGAAAGATGGAAGATTGCTACTGGCAAAATAACTGGAAGAGATCAATATTTGTGCCTACTCCTGAGAAGAGTGATCAACCAAATGTGGAAATTATTGAACATGCAAGTAAATTTTAGCTAAAGATAATTCAAAAATGGGTGCAGCAGTGCATTGACAGGGAACTGTCAGAAATTCAAAAGTGTGTATAGAAAGAGGGATATTAATGCTGATGTTAGATGAATCTTGGCTGAAACCAAATAATTTCAGAAAGATGTTTTATTGACTATGCAAAGACAATCACCTGAGTAGAAGATAATACATTATGGATAAACTTGCAAAGAATGGGAATTCCAGAACAATTTATCAATTAATTGTGTTCATGAGGAACCAAGAGGAAGTTGACCAAGAGGAAGTTGTCCAAACAGAACAAGGGTTTATTGTGTGGTTTGAAATCAGGAAAGGTTTGCTTCAGGGTTGCATTCTTTCACTATAATTATCCAAGAAGCTGAAATATATGAAGAAGAATGCAGCAACAGAATGGGAGGAAGACTCTTTAACAACCTCCAATACATGTATGACACAACCTTGCTTGCTCCAAGTGAAGCAAACTTGAAACACTTACTAATGAAGATCAGAGACTCCAGGTTTCAGTATGTATACACCCCAACATAAAGAAAACAAAAATCCTCACAACTGGACCATTAAGCAACATCATCATAAATGGAGAAAAGTTTGAAGTTGTCAAGGGTTTCACTTTACTTGGATTCACAATCAATGCCAATGGAAGCTGCAGTCCAGATATTAAATGACATATTGCATTCAGCAAATATCCTGAAAAAGACCTCTCTGAAGTGTTTAAATCAAAGATGTCATTTTGGAGACCATGGTGCACCTGTCCCAAGCCATGGTATTCTCAATAGCCTCCTATGCTTGTGAGAGCTGGATAATGGGTAAAGAGGATAGAAGAAGAATTGATGCACTTGAATTGTGGTTTGAAGAAGTATATTTAATGTACGATGGACTTCTGGAAGAATGAACAGACATGATTGCAGGATGTACAGTTGGAATTCTCATTGGGAGTTAAGTTAAACTTCATTTCACATACTTCAGTCATCTTTCAGAAGGGACCAATCCCTGGACAAAGTTATGCTAAGTAAAGAGTTAGCAGAAAGGGAAAGACCCTCAACAAGATGTATTGACACAGTGGCTGAGGCAATGAGCTCAAGCAAGGGAACAATTGTGAGGATGGTACAAGTGTGGGCAGTGTTTTGTTCCACTGTACGTAAAATCACTTTATGTCAAAACCCACTCAACAGCACCTAACAACAAAACACACACAGACACACAGAGTGTCAGTGTTCCTGGGTGAAATAATTGTTTAAGTGCTTGACTACTAGATATAGATGAAATGTTGTCACTAGTAGGAATGGTGATTACACTGGTGTGTGTGTGTGTGTGTGTGTGTATACATACATATATATATATGCATATATATATATATATATGTATGTATGTATTTGCTAAAACTCATTTCACTTTCTGTAAATTTGTGGGTTTATACTTATAAATACACTCAAATAAACGTTATATTCATATATATCAGTAAATATAAGTCAATTTGATGGAATCAAAATGATTCTTTTAATTAGTCTTAAGAATAAGTAGATAGAAATCTTTGTCACTCATTTTGTAAGGCTATTCATGATTCAGAAAATTCCAGAAAACAAATGGTAGGAAAAAAGAAAAAAAAAAAGAAGAACTTCAGAGATCTCTTCCAGTCCCTGGCTACTCAAGCTGCTGGCAAGGGTGCAGACATGGCCAAGTCCAAGAACCACACCATGCACAGCCAGTCCTAAAAATTCACAGAAATGGCATCAAGAAACCTGGATCACAGTGATATGAATCTCTTAAGGGGATGGATCCCAAGTTCCTGAGGAACCTGTGTTTCGCCAAGAAACATAATAAGAAGGGCAGAAGAAGATATAGGCCAATAATATCAACACCATGGATGCACTTGTCCAGACTAGCAAGGCTCTTGTAAAGACCAAGAAGGTCAAGCCCAAGATTCCAAGGTGTTTCAACTACAATCTCAGTTGACTTGCCTACATTGCCCATCCCAAGGTTGGGAAGAGTGCTTGACATGCATTGCCAAGAGTCTCAGTCTCTGCCAGCCAAAGTCCAAAGTCAAGCCTGAAAGTAAGACTGAAGCTCCAGTCAAGGCCTCGACTCAAATTCTGGTTCCGGGTCAGGCTCCCAAAGGTGCCCAGACTCTAGTGCTGCCCAGGCCCCCACAAAGGCTATTGAGTAGAGTTCTCCATCTGAGCACAGACAGGCTGGTGTGACTCCCTGGGCTGCCATCTGCATGAGGCTGGTGTCCTCTTGTGCTATTTCCATAAATAAACCTGAGACAGGAAAAGAAAAAAAAAAACAAAAACAAAAAAAAACCTCAGACCAATTTTCTAGAGGAGCTCTGGTGGCGCTATAGTTAAAGCACTGGACTGCTAACCAAAAGATTGGCAGTTTGAACCCATCAGCCACTCTGTGGGAGATGAGGCAGTCTGCTCCAGTAAAGATTGATACCCTTGAAAATTCTATGGCTTAGTTCTGCTAAGTCCAATACGGTAGCTATCAGTTAGAATACCCACGACAGTGGATTTGGTTTAGAGATGGCAACTTCCTTTATTTTGGTAATTGCTCCTGGACAGAATGAATTAGATTGCTTTTGCATAGGAAGATGTCAATTCTCTTCAAGTTTCATAATTAATTTATTTAACCACAGTAGTAATTTTGTTGAAATATTAATTAGCACTTAAATATCCTCAAATATAACTAAAAATCAGTATTTGGGAATAGACAAGGGAATTATAAGAATAAAAATTAATGAAATGATATTTTTTAGTTAAAATTAAGAAAAAAATATAAAATAACTATAATAAAAGAATATGAATCAGAGACAAGCATACACAAATATCTATGTCAAAAAAATATTCTGAAACAAATTTAGTTTAGTTTTAGTAGAGTTCAGAGGGTTAAATACTATTTTACTTCTGGTGGAATGCTACTGGGTAACCATTTGAAGAAAAAATTTAAATTAAATTGTTTTCTTATACCACACTCTAAATAATTGTAAAAGAAGTAAATATTTACTTATAAAATGATCCATATATATATATATATATATATATATATATATATATATGAAAATAAAATGCATGTTAATTCTTATTTTACCTCAGGTGGTGCAAAGATTTCAAATATATCACAAAAGTAAAAACCTTAAATGAATAGCAGATATATGTGTCTTCATAAATTAAATAAAAATGAAACAGTCTTACAAAAGAGTATGGAAAGTTTGTATAATATATTTGATACATGAAGAGATTATGTTAACATGTAACAAGTAATTTCTTATAAATATGAAAATAGACAAGGGGCGTGATAGAAGAGTCACAAAAGATTAATACAAAAAATCAATGCCTCTATCTATAGGTATTGAGCAATAATATAGGTCAGAGAAGAATTGTCCAATAAGGTTCAGCTGTAATTTTTACAAGAAGCAGACTGCTACCACTTTCTCTGTGCAGCAGCATGTGGGTTCCAATGGAACATTTTGGTTAGCAGTTGGACATTTAATCACTGAACCACCAGGGATCCTTAAGAGCTTAATAACTAAAAAAAAAAAAAAAAAA
>NW_006922264.1:295881-296523 GCF_000298275.1 Orycteropus afer afer | reverse complement strand
GGAAGTTTTTTTAGGGTTGTTTATTACTGACAAGTTTAAAATGAATGTATACTGATTCAGACAAGCCCTGGACTAGAGATTCTCTTTGCATTATCCATTTGAGAAAAAGAATTTGGAGAGTAAAATGTAAATAAGATATGAAGGAGAAAATGTTCTGCTTAAGGAATGGGACTCTTTTCAATTAGATTAGAAACAATCATTTGCATACCAATTATAATTAAAAATGAGCCTTATGTCAGCATTAAATGGAGTTTGGCAGGCTTTCTACTTGGCAGTATTCATACGTTGGTTTTAATTGCTGGGTACCCTAGGAATGCCTGAAATTGTTTCTTTGAAAATCTACATTTCTGATTATTATGATGCTTCCTATACTTGGGCTGAATTAATGAGATTTCATGATGTTTATATATGACTCCTAAGTACTTTTCTTTTCCCTTACAGAAGCTAATCTCTGTCTACACTCATGCTAAAGGAAGTGTTTCCATTGTGAGGCAGTGAGCTCACTGTCATTAAAAATGTAAAAGCAAATGCCTAATGACTTAACAGGTAGGAAGTCATACACTAATCCAATGGTTCTACTATATTAAGATTTTATCATGAAATAAAAATCAGGTTGCACAACTACTGAATTCAACTATTATT
>NW_006922264.1:294327-295556 GCF_000298275.1 Orycteropus afer afer | reverse complement strand
AGAAAAAATAACTTGGGAAATGGCACTGTCAGTCACATCATTTTTGAATAATAATAATGGTGATAATAAATATATTTTAGAACACTTTTCCTTCTAGAACTTCAAAGCTCTTATGAAGGTCAACAACAGAGGAATTGCACCTTATTCATTTTGTCTAATATAACTGTAGGATGGCACAGTGAGGAAAATAAATTTATGTGAAAAAAAGGTACTTTTCTCAATGATTGACAATAGTTGTAGAAGAGATATGTGTCGCTGCTAGAGTGTTTGTTTATTCATTTGAAGAATACGGATTCTAAAGGCCATCTGTAATCCATTTACATGTATCCACAGACTTTGTTACAAACTGATACAAGAGAGTTTCTGAATAAACAGGACCAGAGTAACACACTTAGCACAGCCAAGGCACTTTATTTTAGGGATTTTAAAGAGACACACTTTATCCCCTGATAATTCTTAACATGCCTTATTCTTCATAGATTGGAATTCAGGGGGAAAAAAAAAAAGCCAAATGCTTTATTTATTTATTTATTTAGATATATAAGGAAGATATTGCTGCATATTTGAATTCCATTTACTATTCTATTTAATAAAACCTGTAATTATTCTTTATGTGTTTACCATAAATGAGTTCTGTATTAAAATTTTAAGACTTGAAAAAAGCTTTCCTATAATATTAATAGGAACTCTGGTGGCATAATACCTAATGCATTTGAAAATAGTTTTAAAGACTTAAATTCTTATCTTGAGAATATGAATTTTAGTTATAAGAAATCAGATTTGTTATGCCTATTATAAAGAAATCATATTTATTCAATTATAAATGTAAAGCTTTTTGTCATAAGAATTTGGCTTTATCAACCACTTTCATGAGAATTTATCTGCTAATGGTAATCTCACCCATCTGTTTCTATTTAACCCAAGCAGTATGTTTTTAAGTTTGTTGTTGTTAGGTGGCATCCATTCATCTAAAATTCATAGTGACCCAATGTATAGCAGTATGAAACACTGCCTGGTCATATGCCAACTCCATGATACTGGCTATACCTGAGCCCATCATTGTAGCCACTGTGTCAATCCATCTTGTTGATGGCCTTCCCACCTCTCATTGACTCTCCACTTTACAAAGCATGATATACTTCTCCAAGGAATGGTCTCTTCTGACAATGTGACCAAAGTAGGTGAGACGAAGTCTGGCCATTCTCGCTTCCAAGGAGCATTCTGGCTGC
>NW_006922264.1:290764-293862 GCF_000298275.1 Orycteropus afer afer | reverse complement strand
GTTGTTAATGATTCTTCCTCCAATCCTGATACCACATTCTTCTTCATATAGTCCAGCTTCTCAGATTATTTGCTCAGCATACAGATTGAATAAGTATGATGAAAGGATACAACCCTGACACACTTCTTTCTTGATTTTAAACCATGCAGTATCCCCTTTTTCTGTTAGAACGATAGTCTCCTGGTCTATGTACAGTTTCCTAATGAGTACAATTAAGTATTTTGGAATTCCCATTCTTCACAATGTTATCCACAATTTGTTATGGTCCACACAGCTGAATGCTTTTGCATAGTCAATAAAACACAAGTAAACATTTTTATGGCATTCTTTACTTTGAGCCAAGATCCATCTGACACCAGCAATGTCATTAACAATATCCCTTGTTACATGTCCTCTTCTGAATCCAGCTTGCATCTCTGGGAGTTCTCTCTCAATATGCTGCTACAACTGTTTTTAAATTATCTTTGGGATCTCTGGTAGCATAGTGTCTAAGGCACTTGACTGCTAACCACTTCTATATTATATTATATATAAAACCATTGATATTAATGATATTGTTAGATAATTTCCACATTCTGTAGGTTCATCTTTCTTTGGAATGTGTACAACTATGGATCTCTTCCAGTTAGCTGTCTTCCAAATCTCCTGGCAAAACTGAATGAGTGCCTCCAGTGCAACATCCATTTGTTGAAACATCTCAATGGAAATCAATTCCTGGAGCCTTGTTTTTGCCAATTCCTTCAGTACAGCTTGGACTTCTTCCCTCAATGCCATTGCTTCTTCATCATACCTCACCTCCTGTAATGGATGAACATAGACCATTTCTTTTTGGTACAGTGACTCTGTGTAGTCCTTCAATCTTCTTTTGATGTTTCCTATATCATTCAATATTTTTCCCATAGAATCTTTCAATATTGCAACTCGAGGCTCAAGTTTTTCTTCAGTTCTTTGAGCTTGGGGAATGTCAAGTGTATTCTTCAGTTTTGTTTTTCTAACTCCAGGTCTTTGCATATTTCATTATAATAATTCACTTTGTCTTCTAAAGCTGTCTTTGAAATTTTCTGTTGATCTCTTTTATCTTGTTATTTCTTCCTTTTGTTTTCCTACTCTCCTTTCAAGGGCAATTTTCAGAGTCTCTTCTGACATCCATTTTGGTCTTTTCTTCCTTTCTTGTCTTTTTAATGACCTTTTGCTTTCTTCATGGATGATGTTCTTGATGTCATCCCACAATTCCTCTGGTTTTCAGTCATTGGTTTTCAATGTATCAAATCTATTCTTTAGATGGTCTCTATATTCAGGAGAAATATAATCAATGTCATGTTTTGGCTCTTGTGGACTTGTTTTAATTGTCTTCATCTTCAGGTTGAACTTACATATGAGCAATTGATGGTTTGTTTCACAATCAGCTCCTGTCCTTGTTTTAGCTGAAGATATTGAGCTTCTCCATCACCTCTTACCACTGATGTAGCCAATCTGATTCCTATGTACTCCATCTGTCAAAGTCCATGTGTATGCCCACCATTTGTTTTGCTGAAAAATGGTATTTGCAATGAATAAGTCATTTGTCTTGCAAAGTCAGTACTCTACTGATTACTTTACTTGACTTAGGAGCTATGATGACCAAAATCCAATTTCTTTTGTGTTTTGAGAATATTTATGTCAAATATATTTCCTTTGTGTAGCTCCAAGTTCACTAGAAAACAGAGTCTGAGAGAAAACTTAAGAAGTAATGAGTAATTGAGAAGTGCAATCTCAAAGAAGTGAGAGTGAAGTTAGTGTTATGTTATGAAGCAGAGGAGGATGAAAGACAAATATATGTCCATGTGTTACTAAGCTGGACATTATTTCATAATAAGCAACAGCCATGTGAAGTGGCTCTAAATGTTGTGGAGTAATTATTACAGGAGAAAACAGAGAGGAGATTCCTCTGCTGACTCCCTGTTACTGTCTCTCTGCTATTGGTCAAAATCAGTCCTAGGAGGAGTTAACTTCTCCACATTTCGATGTCACCTTGTCCCTTTGGCAACTGTTGAGGAATATAAGTTCCCTGCACTGAAACATGGTGCTATGCTTTAGTCCAGAAGTAATTAAGGTAGCCTAAGACTTTGAATACTGACCTCAGGAAGTAGAACCTTAAAGGACTTCACAGATTTGCTTCCCATGGCAGCTTTAGTTATGGAGCAGGTGGCCAAGTGCCAGGACACAGATGAGTTTTAGAAATTAGATGTAGCACAGCTGGATACAGTCTATTATTTATAGCGTTCAGACCCAGTGGCGCACCACTACTGTATGTACCTTTTCTAATGAAAAATGAGTCACTACTGTTGTAAAAAAAAAATACTTCTTTCCCAATTGTAGAAGTATAAGTTAAATCTATCAGAGTCTATGTGGAGATCATGCTTAATGTTCTAGAATGTTTAAGGAAAAAAAAAAAGAAAGAAACTATATCCTCCATTGCTACAACTTCCTTCATCACCACTTGTTCTAAATTTTCTTCATTTTCAGCCAAAATTTCAACTGCTTTGAGTTGCTTGCATAATGAACTGATGCAAACTAACATCTCTCAAACATTGAGGATCTTACTTGCTTTCCTTGTCTTAGATGTGACTGTTGATATTAGCCATATCATTTATTACTTAGCATGAAATCCCATTAAATCACATGGTTTCCAGTCATACTTCTTCTGACCCTCATTCTTATGGTAAACATATTGGGTTTCCTCATTCAGTAGAGTATGTGTTTTTTATGGCTGACACACTGGCTTGGTGCTCAGGTAGACAGTTGAAGCATCTAGATATTGGCTTTAATGTGTCCTCTGCAAGAAGTATTTTCCCCCAGATATCCAAAGCATCTATTGGAAGACAATGGAGAGAGAAATAGATTTTCCACAAGTGAATAGCTGAGTATATTGATCAGTGTCTTACTCTACTTAAATTCCTTGGGTCTATGGTCCCTTTAGGGAGCTCTGGTAGCATAGTGCCTAAGGCACTTGACTGCTAACCACAGGGCTATCAGTTCAAATCCACCAGCCACTCCTCAGAAGGAAGGTTGGGCAATCTACTTTTGTAGTGATATTGCCTCGGAAACCCAAGGAGGGG
>NW_006922264.1:288606-289769 GCF_000298275.1 Orycteropus afer afer | reverse complement strand
CTGGGTTCTGCAAACACAATGTTTTCACCACTGCTCAACCACCAAGGAGCTGCTTTCTTTATGAGCTCATCCTCCATCTCTTCAGCTGGCTGACTTTTGCTTATCTGCTTTGTCCATCTTTTCCAGATAAAGCCCTCCTGACCACTTTTGTAAGAATAGGAATGGCCCTATTACCTGCTCCCATAGCACTCTCCCATGCATCACATTTGGCACACCAGTAATGATTTACTTAATTAATAGCTAAATTATACACATTAATTTGGCTCCTTGAGCACCATTTTCTTCCTTTAGAGCAGATTATTTTTCTCCCTCTTCAAAATACATAGTTATATATGCATGTAAGTGAAATATACAGAATAAATGAATGCAGTGAGATGGAAAATAAAAATGCTCTTTTTCTCTATTGATCACCCTTTCCCAAAACACAATTTCAAGAATATATTTAATAGTCAATATGACAACACAATGTATTATAACTAAAAAGCTTACCCAGCAAATAACCAAATCCCTACCATGCAGAGTGTACAGTTAGGCTATTTTAATCTTTACAAAGTGCCTAGATTGCCCTAGTTGGAAATTAAAGTTGTGGGTTTGTTTCTAAAAGTCCAACTCATTGTTTCTCTTATGAGAGCTATCTTGGCCCATAATGCACCACCAGCTGCATCATCGTGCTGATAAAAGAGTCTAGGTGGCACTGTTTTATCAACAGGAAAATACAGCTTTAGTGTTGGTGAGTAAGCACTAAGCTGCTTACCAAAAGGTCAGCAGATCAAATCCACCAGTGCTTCATGGGAGAACACTATGGGACAGTTCTACTCTGGCCTGTAGGGTCTCTATGAATGGGTATTGACCGGACTGCAAAGGGCTTTTGGGTTATATCACAAGAAGTTGGTAAAATCATGATTTGGAACTGCAGTGCACATGGAACCATGGTGCCTGTGGAATTGTTACAAAATTTCTGCTCTTTCCAAAGGAAGTTCAAGTTAGAACTTCCCCAGTTTGGTGCTCTGGAGATCCATCCACAGAAAATCACACTCTTCTCAATATTCCCAGGGAAAAAAAACAAAAAACAAAAAACAGTGTTTGAGATATTTCTCCAAGTCACTCCCAGCACCATGATTAGAGGCTTTTGCACTAGACAGATTTTAAGATCAGACCTCATT
>NW_006922264.1:286936-287465 GCF_000298275.1 Orycteropus afer afer | reverse complement strand
AAATTAAATGTAAGAAAAAAAAAAAAAATTATTGCAAAATACATTTTCTTATAATGTATTTATATCATAGACTTGCCTGTGGGAGTGTTTGGTTATCTATTATTTTTGATGATCATAGATTAAATGTGTAATTAAAAGTTTTCCAAAGTGATTCATCATTTCATGCCTTTCACCCTTCAAAATAAACTCCTTTTCAATCTTTGACTTCCCTATGTCCACTTTTCCCCTGTAATACAATCTTTGCAAACACAAACAAATCTATAATCCTTGAATCCAACTCATACCAATCTTACAGGACAGAGTAAAACTGCCCTGTAGGGTTTCTAAAGTTGAAATCTTTACGGAAGCAGATTGTTACATCTTTCTTCCATAGAACAGCTGGTAGGTTCAAACCAACATTTTGGTCAGCAGCTGATCACTATAAAGAAGTGTTTTCCAATGTGTGGTTTGTAGAATAGTATTCCTACTGTTCTACAAAATAAGTTGGTTACAATTTGGAACACCTATATGATCATCAGTGGGGATTTAT
>NW_006922264.1:285306-285821 GCF_000298275.1 Orycteropus afer afer | reverse complement strand
CAGCAGTGGCTTCTTTGAAATATTTGTTTGGTGTTAGGTAGGGATCACAATCTATGTAGCATGTTTGTGTTAGTGAGGAGCTTTTTGCCTGAAAAATTAAGAGTGGGATTCCCAATATAACTCATCCCAGTACTATTTCAAGGTACAAATGTACAGCTACTATAATAAAACTAATGAGTTTGAATATTGGTGGTATGACAAGGGCATATGTGCTCTGGCAAACTTCCCATAGTTGGTGTTGAATGCTAAATACTAGGTTAAAATTAGTACCTTGAGATGTCAATAAATGAGGATTCTTTTTAGTAATTGAAGCAAATTAAAACATTATTGGATTCTGTTTTTCATTTCAATTTTTTATAATAATAGTACATCATGTTAGTGACTGAATGGGGAATATGGGTTTATTAGTTGTAATATGAGGTTATTATAAAAACATTATAAAAGTATTGTGACATTATGCATCAGAATTCTTAAATATTTTTATTATACCTTCACTTTTAGAAATCTATTATAAC
>NW_006922264.1:268301-268925 GCF_000298275.1 Orycteropus afer afer | reverse complement strand
AAGAAAGAAAAAGATGGGAGCCAGGAACAGGGAAGAGAGAAAAAGCTGAAAACTAGAGCCTGGGGTGGGGAGAGGAAAGTATAATAATAATAATAAGGATCACAAAATAGCAATAATAATTTTAAAACAGGCAAAAACAAACAAACTAAAATAAAAGGAAAAAAATTCTGGACAGGGTGGAGCAGGGCACCAAGTCTCTGTCAGAGCACACAGACTGTATGGAATTCTTGCCCCACTCCCAGAAGGTGGGTGGGA
Source organism: Orycteropus afer afer (assembly GCF_000298275.1). NCBI lineage: Eukaryota > Metazoa > Chordata > Mammalia > Tubulidentata > Orycteropodidae > Orycteropus > Orycteropus afer. Next base: position 268,670 of record NW_006922264.1, on the reverse strand, counting down.
GGGAGAGATGGCCACATATCCATTCACCGAGAAGGTCTGGGGTATAAGAGCAACAAGGGAAATATCGTACCTTTCCTATCCTTTCTGTCAAGTACGTCCTTGGAATACCCAGCAAGTGGAGCCTATCCTTCAGTTCTTGACATTTGAGAGAATGCTGTCATTTTCAATATCCAAAATGGTTGAACCACTTGTAAACATTCAAAATGGCTGCTCCCTCTGGACAGCCAATAGTTCACAGCTCACTCTGTCTCCTTCTTCACTGCTTCCCCTTTTAGTCACCAACCATCAGTGCAGTCCTCTGTGCAGCCTCTGGTTAGCAGAGCCAATTTTTAGGTTAATTCTTAGGTCCTAACATCACTTGGCAATATC
>NW_006922264.1:264210-267021 GCF_000298275.1 Orycteropus afer afer | reverse complement strand
TTAAGGTTGTTGTGTGTCCATTAATTAAGTTATTCATAAATTTTTATGTCTATACATGCCTCTTATCAGGCTAAAATGTCCCCTTCTGTTCCTAGTTTGCATGAGTATTTGTAACGAATGGATAATGAATTTTTCAAATGCTTTTATTCAACCTACCTAGATAATATATGGTCTTCTTTTTCAGTATTTTAGTATAATAGTGAATGTCTTAGTTATCTAATGCTGCTATAACAGAAATAACACAGCTGGATTGCATTAATAAACAGGGATTTATTCTCACAGTTTAGGAGGCTAAAAGTTCGAATTCAGAGTGCCAGTTCTAGGGGAAGTCTTTCCTGTGTCTCTTGGTCCTAGGAGGATCCCAGAAGTCCAAAGGACAAGCTCTGCTCCCTGTTCTTCCTTCTTGGTGGTAATATGTTCTCCTCTCTCTGTTCATTTCTCTCTCCTTTTATTTATTGTAAGAAAAAAAAGTATTGCAGGCTATACCCCAAAGAAATCCCCTTATATCAGTAAGGGCTGTGAAAGATTAAAGGCATTGTATCCCACCTTAATCATTTTGCAACTAATTGGCTTATCCCATCTGATAACATTATGGGATATCACTATGTAACTGCCACAATCCATCATTACATAACTGACAAACCACTGAATGTCATGGCCCAGCCCAGTTGACACAGACATTTTAAGGGCACAATTCATTCCATGAAAGTTATGTACTGAAATTAATTTTCCAATGTTGTACTTCATTTGCATTCCTTAGATAAAATCTCAGACTTAACCAAAGTGTGTCACAATTTTTTACAGGAGATAAAAAAGAAAAAAGAAAAAAATGTTTATCCCCAAATAGAGACAAGAATTAAATACTTACTCTAATTTGACCAATTCTAATATGGACAGGTGACAGAGTGAGGAAGCACAGGCAGGGATCCTGGTAAGGCTGGGGTCCCAGGCCACACCCCTTCCATGTGGCGGGAAAGCAGAGAAAAAGCCGTGGGGGAGGTGGTGTAGGAAACCAGGACAGAGAGAAGAAGCAGAGGCAGGAATCCAGGTAAGTACGGGGATCCAGCCCATGGCCCTCACAAGCAGCAGGAAAGAGGCAGTGATCTATGTAAGGGAAAGGTGGGGAGATTGGAGAGGTTTTGAACAGCTAAGGGAGACAAACTTGTCTGTCAGTTTGTCCTATTGTGGTGGCGTGTTGTTATGAGGCTTGAGGCTGTACCATCGGTGTCTCAAACCCAGTAGGGTTGTACATGGTACACAGGTTTCAACAGCTTACAGACTGAGAAATACTAGGAAGAAGGAGGAAGCCATCCACTTCTCAAAGAATTGGCCAGGGAAAACCTTATGAATAGCAGAGAAACACTGTCTGATACATTACTGTGCAACTTTATGAATAGCCTGGAAACATTGTCCGATACAGTGCAGGAGGATAAGCCATTTAAGTCCCAAGGCTCTCAAAATAGGACAAGGAAAGAGCTGCATCATCAGAGTAGAACTAGCCTTAATGATATGGGTAAGATAAAGCTTTAGAGATCTCCATTTGCTGATGTGGCAGGACTCAAATTGAGGAGAAACAGCTGCAAACATACATTAATAATCAGAACATGGAATGCAAGAAGCATGAATCTAAGAAAATTGGAAGTTGTCAAAAATGAAGTGGAGTGAATAAATATTAATATCCTAGACATAAGTGAGCTGAAATGGACTGGTTTTGGCTGTTTTGAAGCAGACCACCATGTGGTCTATTATGCTGGGAATGACAATTTGAAGAGGAATGGCATGGTGTTAATCATCACAAAGAATGTTTCTATATCTGTCCTGAAGTACAATGCTGTCAGTGATAGGATAATATCCATATGCCTACAAAGAAGACCACTTAATACAACTACTATTCAAACTTATGCACCAACTATCAAAGCCAAAAATGAGGAAATTGAAGATTTTCATCAACTTCTGCAGTCTGAAATTGACCAAACATGCAATCAGGATGTGTTAATTATCACTGCTGACTGCAAAGCAAAAGTTGGAAACAAGGAAGAATCACCAGTAGTTGGAAACTTTGGCTTTGGTGAGAGAAATGATTCTGGAACTCACATGATAGAATTTTGCAGTACCAATTACTTATTCATTGCAAATACCTTTTTTCAAACACAAACAGTGGCTATACACATAGACTTCACCAGATGGAATACACAGGAATCCGATTGACTGCATCTGTGGTAAGAGGTGATGGAAAAGCACAATATTTTCAGCCAAAACCAGGGCAGGGGCTGATTGTGGAACAGACCATTAACTGCTCATATGCAAGTTCAACTTGAAGTTGAAGACAGTCCAAACAAGTCTACACAAGCCAAAATATTACCTTGAATATATCCCTCTCGAATTTACAGACCATCTAAAAAATAGATTTGATGCATTGAACACCAATGACCAAAAACCAAAAGAATTGTGGGATGACATCAAGAACATCATCCATGAAGAAAGCAAGAGATTACTAAAAAAGATAAGAAAAGAAGAAAAGGCCAAAATGAATGATAGAAAAGATTCTGAAATTTGCCCTTGAACAGAGAGTAGCTAAAGCAGATGGCAGAAATGACAAGATAAAAGAGCTGAACAGAAGATTTCAAAGAGCAGCTCGAGCAGACAAAGCCAATTACTGTAATAAAATATGCAAAGACTTGAAATTAGAAAACTAAAATAGAAGAACACACGAACACACTTGGTATTTCTCAAGCTGAAGGAATGGAGGAAAAATTTTAAGCCTCAAGTTCCAATATTGAAAAATTCTATGGGCAAAATATTGAATGATAT
>NW_006922264.1:262189-263240 GCF_000298275.1 Orycteropus afer afer | reverse complement strand
ATAAATGGAAAAAAAATTGAAGATGTCAAAGATTTCACATTGCTTTGTTCTACAATTGATGCCAAAGAAAGCAGCAGTCAGGATATTAGATGACATATAGCATTGGGCAAATTGGCTGCAAGGGACCTCTTTCAAGTGCTGAGGGGCAAGGATGTCTCCTTGAGGACTAAGGTGAGCCAGACAAAAGCCATGATATTTTCAGTCACCTTATATGCATGTGAGAACTGGACCATGAATGAGTAAGACCGAAGAAGAATTGATGCTTTTGAGTTATGGTGCTGGCAAAGGATGCTGAAAATACCATGCACCACTAAAAGAACTAACAGATCTGTTCTGGAGGAAGTGCACCCAAAATGCTCCTTGGAAGCGAGAATGACCAGATTCATCTCACCTACTTTGGTCATGTTGTCAGAAGGGACCATTCCCTGGAGAAGGATGTCATGCTTGGTAAGGTGGAGGGTCGACGAAATAGGGGAAGTCCTTCGATGAGATGGATTGACACAGTGGCTGTGACAATGGGCTCAAGTATAGCAAGGATCATGGAGCAGGCGCAGGAGCAGGCAGTGTTTTGTCCTGCTGCGCACAGGGTCGCTATGAGTTGGACATGATTTGCTGGCACCTAACAACAACAACAACATGGATGGTATAACTAGAAATAAACTTTTAAATAGGATGGTTAAGAAAGAAAGAAAGAAAGAAAGACAAAGTATATATGGGAGGAGGGAGGGGCCCTCTAATTTCTAATCATTTTTTAATTTTTTTTAATTTAATTTTTATTTTTATTTTTAAGAGATTGTTTCACATTCAACATCAGGTGTACATTTAGTTTCATTCCCCATTCGCCATATCCAACTCTAACCCAGTCTCCTCCACTGCCTCCCCTTCAACTCTCCCCCTGTGCCCCTCATAATTATGTGCTTCTGTTTGTCCTGCATTTTCTCAGTTTGAATGTTGGTCCTTTGGTGTCCCATGTCTATTGCTTCAAGGGGTGTATTACCATTGAGTGTGTGGGTACAGCATCCTGCGTTGAGTGGTCTGCGTGTACATCTTG
>NW_006922264.1:260779-261324 GCF_000298275.1 Orycteropus afer afer | reverse complement strand
CTCTGTCTTTTTACAGTAATGGGCTCATACAGTACTTGTCCTTCTGTGATTGATTTATTTCACTCAGCATAATGTCCTCCAGGTTCATCCACATCATGAGATGATTCGCATATCCCTCATTGTTCTTTAATGTGGCATAGTCTACCATTGTGTATATATACCATGATTTGGTTATCCACTCATCTATCCACTTATCTGTTGATGGGCATTTAGGTTGTTTCCATCTCTTTGCTATGGTGAATTGTGCTGCAAGGAACATAGGTATACATACGTCTGTGCTCTATCTCTCACCTCTTTAGGATATATTCCTAGTAGTGGAATTGCTGGGTCAGATGGTACTTCTATTTTCAATTTGTTAAGGAAACGCCATACCATTTGCCACAATGGTTGTACCATTTTACAATCCCACCAACAGTGCACAAGAGTTCCAATGTCTCCACAATCCCACTGGCATTTGTTACTATCTGATCTGTTGAACTTTGCTATTATTGCTGGGGTGAGATGATAGCTCATTGTTGTTTTGATTTGCATCTCTCTAATGATTA
>NW_006922264.1:255129-256927 GCF_000298275.1 Orycteropus afer afer | reverse complement strand
TCAGTGACTGCCCCAGGGAAGTTTCCAATGGCCTCTCTCGGCTGCCTGTCTGCCCTCTGCCTGGTAGATCTTCCTTAAATTATTTCCCTGTGCCTTTCCTCTAATTCTACTCTTCTGTGTTTGGTGCACTTTGATTCAGTGAGTTGTTCAGAACACCAAAATCCCTAATTCAAATTGCTGTATCTAGTTTTTCAAGCACTAAGATGCTAGAGGGAAATAGTGTGGTGATTACTGATGAGACTCCGTTTTGAATCCTTTTTAATTACCCTTTGTTTCTCAGTATGTATTTCTTCTAAGTCCATGAATTCATGCTACCTGTTCTCATTTGCAAATACACACATATATGCATGCACAAAACATTGAAATATATGTTTCGAATAAGATAAGGATTTCTTTCACTTTCCTGAAAAAGCTGAAAGCTGTTTCTTACTACCAGTCCAATTTCCTCTGACTGGTGATACAGGAACTTAGTCTTCAACATTGTTGTTCTAACACTCTGAATACTTGACTTCCAGAATCACTAAGTGTTTTTGTTTCCTAGTTCTGCTTTAACAGAAATAACACAAGTAGGTTTTTTTAAAGAACAAAAATTTATTTCCTCACAGTTTAGGAGGCTTTAACTCCCAATTCAAGATACTGGCTCTAGGAAAATTTTCTCTTTGTCATCTCTGGAGGAAGATCTGCTGGTAGATTGTGTACTCAGTACTATCTGTAGTCATGTTAGCCTTGGTAAATGGAAGTGCATGTTGCTGAATACACACATAATACCCTCCATCCTTCCCTCTTTGTTCATGAGCCAACTGGGCAATGATAGGAGTGCCTTGAAAAAGAGGCTGAATGGTATCCATAGAACGCATTATCTTATCAACTTGATTATTAAAATCTCTTCTGCTGAGATCACTCTTTGGTGAGTATACACAAGGGACACAAATATCTTCAATTTTTTGCCCATTCATGGAAGTCTATCCAAAGATCTCTTTCCTAGACCTCCTTATCATCAAATTTTCAACCCTGTTTCTTCTTTCTTTCTGACAATTCAGTCAGAAAGCATCATGCATCAGTATAAATCACACATCTTGCTATTTCTCCAGCCATGCAAAATGAACACCCAGTTGTATTGCTCAAAGTTCTGCCCACTGGGAGGATTTCCCTTTATTACTATCCTTCAGGGAAGTCCCAGAAAGGAGCTTCAGTGCTACGTATTGTGCAGAACCATCTGCAAACCAGGCCTGAGTTTTTTCTTCCTCAGTCAACTGATATAGGAAATTCCCTGAGAGGTTATAAACACAGGATGGGAGAGGGAAGTCACTGTAGAAATAGTGGAGACCGTGGACATTTGGGTACTTCCTTATGTAACTTACATGTTTCTTTATGACCTGCTTGAAGCTGATCTACATTACATTTGATGACAGAGTGTTACTGTGCACATCAAATTGTATGGTTTTGTGGATCGGATAGTACTTAGTACATGATGGACAGCTCATGTTGCATGGAACTTAGTGGCCCATGGTTAAGCATTCAGTCTCTTTTAAGGTCCAGAAGAAGCCATAAGCTATTTCTCAAAAGGAGATGATGGCAGGGCTTTGCTCCAAAATCCTAAGGGTCTCTGTGTGATCCACAAATAGAGGCCTGACAAAAGCACCAAACAGCAACTCTATCTGTCATTGAGATTCCAAACACAATTGGATGTTCCAGATCACAGGGTCAAAGTAGCAGAAATAGTGCACAACAAATTTGACCTGTTGCAAAGCCTTCTATTTTTCTTGGCCAAACTCAAAACTAGCAACTTTTTGGATCA
>NW_006922264.1:253319-253864 GCF_000298275.1 Orycteropus afer afer | reverse complement strand
TGTATCTACCACCCAATGTGACAGCTGTGATTCAGCCTGTGGATCAAAGTGACATTGACATGGTCAAGGAATATTCCTATGGACTACATTTGTTTAGGCAGTAGCTGTAACAGATGGAGATATGGTAATATTATGCAATTTGGAAAGAATTATAATATTTCCATTGTATTTGGAACATTGACTCTTTCTGAGAGGAAGATACAATAAAATGCATGCAGGGATTTGGAAATAATTGCTGAGTTATGTGACTACTCTGAGCATCTGATCAGGATAATATGATGAAAGAGATCAGTGGAAAAATTGTCTATATGGCAAGAATGCTGAATTTAGAACTTGATATCACTGATGTGGTACAGCTCATTGACATTGTATATGATGAAAGCAAAAGGTCATTAAAGTTCAGAAAAGAACAAAAGAAAAACCAAATAAGTGTCAAAAGAGATTGAATTTAGAGTACCTAAAACAAATGGAAGAAACAATGAAGTAAAATAGCTGAACAGATTTCAAAGGATGGCTCCAGAATACAAAGTAAAGTATGATGAGAA
>NW_006922264.1:244804-247734 GCF_000298275.1 Orycteropus afer afer | reverse complement strand
TCCCTCCATATTCATGTTAATCCTATATTAACTCTACAAATATGGATTTGAAATAAAACCTTATATATCTATATACTTTGATGGATTCTAGGTTTCTCACCACTCCCAGATTGACTGATATAAGCAATGCTTACTGGCAAGGTCATTATGTCAAAATATATGTCCTTATTAGATTGGTTCAACTTGGCTGACTAGTTTCTTTCATGGAAAGGAAATATAGCTGCCAGAAATGACTAAGTTTACATTTCTAGCCTCAACATCAAGTTTTTCATTCAAACAACCAATGAAAATAACACGAAAATATATTACTTTGTCAAATTTGAGTCATAGGGAATACCTTGCAGTTCCAATAGGGCCAAGTTATTGTAATGGGCAATGTCCTAAAAGAAGAAGAGAACCCTCTCAACAGAATTTGTACAGACAAAGCATTATATTCTCATTAAAATAATATAGAGCTTTTTTTTTTTTTTAGCTGCATATTGAAAAGTACATATAATAGTTATGAACTGCAACTGGGAACTAACTAGGTTTGATGTGTGTCTTATACTTAACTAGCAGTTTTCTTAATCTTAGCATATCAAAGAATTTACCTCGCTTAACCATTTCCAGGAACTCTGGTGATGCAGTGGTTAAAGCATACAGCTGTTAATCAAACTGTTGAAGGTCAGAACTCATCAGCTGCTCCAGGGAGAAAGATGAAGCAATGTGCTTCTGTAAAGATTTACAGCCTTGGAAAGCCTATACAGGCCATTCTACTCTTTCCTATAGGATTGTTATGATTCAGAATTGATTCATTAGCAACAGATTTGTTTTTGGTTTATCCACTTTTTTTCCTTTTGTGCAACCATTTTCATCCAGTATGTAGCATATTTTAAAGGAATATTTCACCGATCAACTTTCTGTTAGAGAAATCAAAGCATAAAAAGAGGCTTATCATGAAAGAACACATTATAAACATTAGTCTATTAGGAGACTTGACAAAATGGATGACAGTCAGCAGCAGACTGCTCGTTGATTATTTTAATATTCTTGGCTCTACCAGTGCTTATAGAAACTAAATCATTTTGTTCTCAAAAATAGTTTCGGTTTACTGAAGAGGATTTGCCATTCACTGATAATTGTGATTCTCCTCTTTAACACTGGATAGAATGCTTCTGGAATGCAAAATAAGAGTTCACAAAACAAATACTTTTTTGTTCTATTAATATTTAATGATTGGTGAATTTCCAAATGGGGGGGGCACTATTCTGAGAATGATAATGATAAAGTTCAGGAAAAAAACTAATCTTTTCAATGAATTCTTTCTCAAAGCAAGTGAAGTTTTTTCTTTTTCTTTTTCTTTTTTTTTTTTGGTGCCAGTTTGTCGCATTGTTTCATTAGAGTTTAACATGATCTAGTAGCCCTAGTCTTCTCAAGGAACCTAATCATTAGTTATAGGCTTTTCAGTAAAAACAGAAATTGATTTTTTCCTAGTGAGTTAATGCTTTCATTATTAATATTATCTTTAACTGTTTTCTTGGAAAAAAATAGTTATGGATAAATTACAATAGCGATTTCCAGAAAAATATTATCTGTTTCCTTAATTTGAGAAAAAAAAGTAATTTCAAATCTATCTTGAATTTTCTAATAAAGCACTTAACATAATCAGGATCTAAACTTCAAACTCACATGAGCTTATTAAAATATTTTGTTTGCCTTCTTTATGAGTAAGAATTAAAATAAACCGAATGAACCAAACCCACTACTGTCCAGTCAATTCCAACTCATAGTGACCCCCATTGCATTTCCAAGGCAGTAAATCTTTACAAAAGTAGATTGCCTACTTGCTTGCTTCTAAGAATTAAAATAGCAGTCACTTAATTATTTCAGGGAAGCATGAATTTTAGCATAAAATAAAAGAAAATATACAATATCACTATTTAAAAACAATAATTCTGCACACACATTCATACACACACATACACACACAATTAGAAAGAGAGGTATATACTACCACGTAATAATTAAGAGAATATTAAAATGTCATTTCTAAGATCTTTGATATCTTTATAATTTTTCCTCCTATCGATATTTCACTACTCATTACAATATATCATCGAACAATAATAATAACAGATATAGATGGATTTAAATTTTTCCTTTTTGAATGCCAAAGGACTAATGAATGGGAAAAATTTTAAGTGATTATTCAAATTATTTTACAAACACAAAATTGATATACCTGTTCATTTAATTTCTAAACATTTATCTTGCTTCAAAAGAAAAGTGTCAATTTATTGAAAATAAGTTTGTATATAGCATGAATAAATCATAAATTCAATATGTTAACTAAATGTCAGTGTTTAATAAAGTTGATGTGACTTTATGTGAACACGTTTGAAAGTGATTTCCCGTTTTAAACACAGTTATATCAGCTCTGCCTCCTTGCAGCAACATTGTGGTTGTTAGGTGCCATTGATCCTATTTTGACTCATAGTGACCTCATGTGACAGAGTAGGACCTCCCCTCAGGGCTATAATCTTTAGAATCAATGGGACAATGTAATTCTCTAAATAGAGCTTGCCACTCTAGGATTTTAGCATCAATGTTTAGCTTCAGTAAGATGAACACCAGTGTAGAACTGTTAATCAGTTCAGCGGAAATGTTCTTTTTAATATCCTTTTAAACAACTCTAGAGTTAAAGACAGTGTCCATTTCCTGTGAATTATAGCATCTCATGCTCATTGGATGATGACTATTCATAGTGAATAGGTTTCTTCTTAAAATACTGTCTCATTATTCACCAAAACTGAGCTATAACCATTTCAATGTGTTGTCAAGCATGTTTATGTTAGTTGTATTTTTGTTGTTATTATATAATTGATGTATTGCTAATAAATCAAATATTAGTCTGAAAAGAAAAAGAATGTTGTAAGGATACATACTTGAAA
>NW_006922264.1:243695-244704 GCF_000298275.1 Orycteropus afer afer | reverse complement strand
ACACAGTTGAGTAGCTGCCTTTGGGATTTGGTCTGGTTCCTGTATATAAGGAGTAGCCTTGGGGACAGTCACTATCTTATGGCATGCTTGCATGCACCCTGCATGTTGCCATGGCATTGTTCAGCAGCTTGCCATGCTCTCTGGACCTTGGGACTTACAATGGATTTGAATTAATGGCCTGCCATGTAGTTTGGTAACATCAGGACTGTGCCATTTTACTTGTCAACCTTGAGCTTGGCAGCCTCAGCAGCCAGCAGCTGTTTGAGTGAAGAAAAGCCTCTAGCTTCAGTGGGCCAGGAGCTGGAGGCAGAGCTGAAGCTGAAGGTTGAGGGGCTTTCACCCAGCCCCTAGAACCTGGCACTTTGAACTTGGACTTCTTAAAGTCTCCAAATTGTAAAAGAATAAACTCCTGTTTGTTAAGGCCATCCCATTTGCAGTATTTTCCTGTCAGAGCAGCACTAGGTAACCAGCACACATTTGCTCATATGTGATAAGAAATTTGGAACACAGCTACCTGGTCAACCGAATGGAATAGATCCGTGCTTGTGCTCATTCCAACTAAGGTGATGAAACAGATGTGGAAACTATTCACCAATATCACTAATAACACAGAAGTAAAATTTTGCTGAAGATAATTAAAAAAACAGTTGCAAAAGTACATAGACAGAAAACTCTCAAAAATTCATGCTGGATTAGAAGAGGACATGGAAAGAAGGCTATCATTGCTCATATCAGATAGATAATACCAGAAAGATGCTTATCTATGTTCCTTTGACAATGTATAAGCATTCGATAGTTATGGATAGCATTGTAAAGAATGGAAATTGCAGAACACTTAATTGTGCTCATGTGGAACCTGTACACAGACCAAGAAGCAGTCCTTCAATCACAACTAGGGGATTCTGCGTGGTTTAAAATCAAGAAAGGTGAGCATTGTTAAGGATTTTATTTTACTTGTATCCATAGTCAACACCCATGGAAGCAGCTGTTGGGAGATCAAAGGATGTAT
>NW_006922264.1:236085-237591 GCF_000298275.1 Orycteropus afer afer | reverse complement strand
TTTTAGTGTAGTATGCATTAATTCAAATAATAATTTGCAACTATGATATGCATTGGGAGATATTTTATTTTAGGGATTTTATCAATGAGCTTTGGTTTTATTAATGACCATTTTCATTATATTTATTATGTCAACATGTGTTTTCTATTGATGCTTCACATAATAACCACCATAATCTCATTGACACTGTAAGGATATACATATGTTCATATATTTACTCATTCATTCATTTGCAAATTCAATAATAATAATAATAATAAAAATATTTAGTACTTACAGTGTATTAGGTACTGTATTAAACTGTGGACACAGCAGAGAAAAATCAGGCTACAATTGTCTACCCAGTATGGTGCTTTCATCTGGTTTAGGAAATGGACTATAAATAGCACAATTAAGTAACATAGATAACATGGTACATGCCCAAAAAACCAAACTCACTGCCTTCAAGTCAATTTCAACTCATAACAACCCCCATTGAGTTTCAAAGGCTGTAAATCTTCACAGAGGTTGATTACTTCATCTTCATCCCACAAAGCATCTGATGAGTTTGAACCCTGGACCTTCTGCCACCACTATGCCACCAGAGTTCCTTAACATGGCATATAAAGATAAGGAAAAAGGAGAAGAGTAAAACAGGGGACAAAGATTTATGGGGTGATGTCTGGAATGGTATTCTTTTAGGTAGGCTTCAATGAGAAGGTGATATTTGAGTAAAATAAGTGAAGTTCTACAACATAATTTTCTGGAAGAAGAGCTATGTAGGCAGAAACTTCAGTAAAGGGCCAGAGTGGAAATGTGCCTGTTTTCCTGGAGAAGTTACAAGCAGTGTAGGTGATAGATTGCACAAGGTGGAGAGTTGTAGGGAAGGAGCTGAAATAATTTAGGGGCTATAGACTCATTACTCACTTCAGTGCTATTCAAAAATTGTCTATATATCGGTGTCTAGATAAATATAAACAAGGAGGGAAAATGTTTGAACACTTTTTCGGTATTTGATATTATCATGACTCCAAGTATATAATCATTGAGCTTGAAATTTTGTCATTTTACCTTTTATGTGAATTTATTTTACAACAGAATTAGTCTATGGAAATTGAAAACAATCAAATAGGCAAAGAAATAAAAACTGGTCTTTTGCTTGCACATAGATGGATAAGAACTGATATGGAGGATCATGATTCTCCCTCTCTGAAAGGTGTAGAGCAATTTGGTGTTTTAGGAAATGAGAGACAGGATGGAGTGTACTGATTAAGATGATAACTCTAGCATCTGTGATGTGAAATAGTCTACCGGGGTTCAGGAACTTGAACGTGGACTCTTAATAAGCATCTGTTGAACAATCAGGTGAGGGAGGATGATCAATCAGACTAGAGTGGAAGCAGTGAAGGTAGTAAGACATGTTGAGTTTTGAGATATGTTTTTTGAAGGTAGAGAAGAGGGGAGTTTTTGAAAGATCACAAATAAGTGTGAGGTAAAGAAAAAAGAAGAATCAAGGATGACTCAAAG
>NW_006922264.1:234425-235395 GCF_000298275.1 Orycteropus afer afer | reverse complement strand
CTGTGAGTCACATAAAAACAACATCAGAAATTACCAAAAAATGTCATTAACATCATATACAAATAAAATTTTGCTGAAGATAATTCAAAACCAATTGCAGCATTACATTGATAGGGAATTGCCAGAAATTCAAGCTCAATTCAGAAGAGGACATAGAAACATGGATATTATTGCTGAGATCTGATGAATCTTGGCTAAAAGCAGAAAATAGCAGAAAGAGGTTTACCTGTGTTTCATTGACTATGCAATGACATTTGACTATGTGGATCAAAACAAATGATAGATAATGTTGTGAAGAATGGGAATTCCAAAACATTTAATTGTGCTCATGCAGAACCTGCACATAGATCAAAAGGCAGTTGTTCAAACAGAGGAAGCAGTTTAAAATCAGGAAAGGTGTGCACCAGGGTTGTATCCTTTAACCACACTTACTCAATTTTTATTGAAGACCTGTAAAGAGTCTGAGAAGCTAGACTATATGAAGAAGAATGTGACATCAGTATTGGAGGACAATTCATTAACAACCTGCAATATGCAGAAGATATAAACTTGCTTGCTAGAAATGAAGAGAACTTGAAACACTTACTGATGAAGAGCAGTGACTTCAGCTTTAAGGATGGATTTCAACTCAAAGAAAACAAAAATCCTCACAATTGGACCAATAAACACCATTAGTAAAAATGGAAAAAATTGAAGTTGTCAAGGATTTCATTTTATTTGAGTCCACAATGAATGACCATGGAAGCATCAGTGAAGAAATCAAACAACATATTTCATTGGGCAGATTTGCTGTGAACTATCTCTTTAAAATATTGAAAAGTAAGGGTGCCACTTTGAGGATTAAGATATTCCTGACCCAAGCCACGATATTTTTAATTACATTATGTGCATGCAAAAGCTGGTCAATAAGGAAGACTAAAGAAGAATTGATGTCTTTCAATTATGGTGTTGGTAAAAGAGTACTAAATAT
>NW_006922264.1:230510-233254 GCF_000298275.1 Orycteropus afer afer | reverse complement strand
ATCAAGTTTTACATATTCAAAGGAGAGACTGCCAATCTTTGAGTTCATTATCAAAATGAGTTTCTGACTTGGTTTCCTTTAAGATAGAGAATCTTTTCTAAAAGAGACAGGAGAAACCACAATGACAATTTTATAAGGATGTGAAATCATGCTGACAGAAGACAGTTTCTGCCAAGCAGAAAAGGACGTCACACTCAATTAGATCCTTGGAAGTATGGTGAAAAAGTCATTTAAATAGCTGTATTATGAATGCATGCTTTTTTTTTTTTTTTTGTAGTTCAAAAGATCTATGAACTAGGAGACCAGGATGTCTATAAGAAAAAAGAGTGCAATGAAAGAAACTAAAATACTAAGAAAAATAACTGGAAAATTAGCTCCTCAGTCTAAATATATCTTAATGCAATTTGCCCTCATGTGTCATCATTTGATGATCTAGCATGTTAATATTATATATTTTCATTGTAAACTGTATTTAATATACACATTTTTGTTGTTTTCCTTTTTTATTTTACTGATAAAAAATATAGTCTTGAATTTTAACATTAATTCATTTCACAGCAGCTGTATTTAGTTGCTTACATAAAAAGCTCTCTAATGTACTTTCAAATTTCCATCATTTGACATTCTGCTAACTTTCCCGCATAATCATCTCAGTGGCATCTTTATAATGTATTGTGCATAAAAATGTTCCAGAAGATGCTCTTTTAAATGAATATCTTTGAATTTTCTTCAGTAAATATAATTCTTACATTTGTTACTTCTTCATTGCATTTTTTGAACATACAGGAAATAAATATATAGTATAAATATTTTAAATATTTTTCTTTATTATTCTACTTTTATGCCAAAAATGTATTCATTACATATCTGACAGTGAAGTCACAATAATTGAATTTTTAAATGCTCAGTTTAAAAGGCTAGTGTCAAGAAATGCTAAAATAAATTAACATCTTTGCAGATAATAATGTATTGTGATGGCATGAAAAGATCTAGTCTACTAGCATGTTTAAAAAGTAAATTCCTATTTCTGTCCCTTCTTTCATCTCATTCCTTTTTGATATGTCTTCTCACTAAAACATTAGATGTTAATAACACATGCTTTTTTGAAGTTTGATTAGTAACAAGGACTTTTTTCTTTCATTTTAAGTAACTTAAATAGCTGTTATAGTTTTCCTTTTTTATAATGAAAAATATCTTAATTATTCTAATTTAACTTTTCATGTATGGAACTATCGTTTATAGTTAATCTTAATCTCTTTAATCTCTTGTACTGAAAATGATTATTTATTCAAGGATCTGCATTATAGCACGCATTTTTTTATATGAAATATATTGAGAAAACTTTTTTCAAAAATCAGGGACCACCCTTGCTGACTTTTTAGTTAAGCATTGCATTCCAAATCCTACATATCTTTTTTTTTTTTTTCATTTAAAAATATTTAGTTAAGTTTTAAAGAGTAATAATGTTCATGGTACAAAATTCACTGTAGTGTATTTCTCTTGAATTTTATCCCCAGATATTCTTTTCTTTACCCAGGAACTCTACTTCATATATTAATAAAGTATGTACATGTGTACGTGTGTGTGTGTGTTTGTGTGTGTATTTATCAGACAGACCTTGGCTGAAAGCGAAGGATACCAGAAAGATGTTTACTTGTGTTTCATTGACTATGCAAAGACATTAGACTGTGTGTATCATAACAAATTGTGGATAACCTTGAGAAGAATGGAAATTCTAGAACACTTAACTGAAAATACCATGACTCAGGGAGCTCTGGTGGTGTAGTGCCTAAAGCATTTGACTTCTAACTGGAAAGCTGGATTTGAAACCCTGCCAGCCACTCCTCAGAAGGAAGATTGGGCAATCTAGATCCGTAGAGATACAATCTCAGAAACCCAAGGAGGGGTTGCTATGAGTCAAATTGACTTGAAGGCAGTGAGTTTGCTTTTTTGTTTTTTTGGGTTAGGTATCCCTTAGTCTTCAAAGAAATTTAGATGCCTCTTTGTTAATTATGCTCATGAGGAACCTGTATGTAGACCAGGATGCTGCTAATTGAACAACATAAAGGGATACTGCATGGTTTAAAATCAGGAAGGGAGTTTGTCAGGGTTGTATCCTATCACCCTACTTATTCAGTCTCTACACTAAGCAAATAATCCAAGGAAACTGCACTATATGAAGAAGAACGTGACATCAAGATTGGAGGAAGAGTCATTAACAACCTATGATATGCAGATGACACAACATTGCTTGCTTAAAGTAAAAGTAACTTGAAGCACTTACTGATGATTAAAGACTACAGTCTGTAGCATGGATTATACTTGATGTAAAGGAAATGCAAATCCTTACAACTGTGCCAGTAAACAGCATCATGAGAAATGGAAAAAAAATATGAAATTGTCAAAGATTTCATATTACTTGGATCCACTATCAACACCAGTGGAAGCAGCAGTCAAGAAATCAAATGTATTACAATGGGTAAATTTGTTGCAAAAGAGCTATTTAAAGTGCTGAAGAACAAAGATGTCTCTGAAGACTAAGGTGAGCCTAACCCAAGCCATGGTATTTACATTCACCTCTTATACATATAAAACTGGACAGTGAATAAGAACGAGTGAAGAAGAGTTGATGTTTTTGAGTTATGGTGTTGGCAAAGAATACAGAAAGTATCATGGACTGCCAGAAGAACTAACAAATCTGTCCTGGAAAAAATGCAGCCAGAATGCTCCTTGGAAGTGAGAAT
>NW_006922264.1:221795-229393 GCF_000298275.1 Orycteropus afer afer | reverse complement strand
ACTCACTGCCATTGAGTTCATTCTGACTCATAGTGACCCCATTGAAACCTAAAGGCTGTGAAATTCAAAGGCTGAAAATCTTTATGGAAGTTAACTGCACCATCTTTCTTCTGTGGAGTGGCTGGTGTGTTTGAACCACTGACCTTTTGGTTAGCAGCTAAGTGCCTTAATCACTACTTCATCTGAGTCCCATATATATATTTGTTTTTGAGAGACAAATTATACCAAACTATGCACATTGTTCTGAACTTGACTTTTGTACTTAGTGCTCTCTTATACAGATCTTTAACACTAGTACACCCATAATTTCCTTATGTCCCATGATGGCTACAAAAGACATTTCCTGTATATGCAACAATCCATGTGTCTAGTTCCATGTTAAGGGGCACATATTTTGTTTCCAAATTTTTTTAGAAGAAAGAAAATATTCATAAATAATTCTATATATCCAGTTGCACTTGGTATCCAACAGGGAATTGATTCCAGGAATACTTCAGATACCAAAATCGACAGATGCTCAAGCCCAATATATAAAATGGCATTGTATTTGCATATAACCTAAGCCTACATTCTCCCGTATGCTTTTAATCATCTTTAGATTACTTATAATAGCTAATACAATGTGAATGCTCTGGAAATAGCATTTTATGCTCACTCTTAGACTTTGAGAGTTCACTTTGACCACTTAGTTGCTTTTTTTTTTTTTTTTTTCAATTCCTTAAATATTTTCTATCTGTCTGTTGGTTGAATTTACCAACACAGAATCTGTGATCAGAGAGGGCTGACTGTATATAATCATAGAATACATATTATATTTCAGAGCTTCAATTATATGTATAGGAAATGAGCCTGTTTAATTATTAGAATGTCTAAAGACATGCTATTACAGTTCTTTTCTGAATGATCTTTATATTTTTTTATGTTGGCTTATTTATATAAATTTTAGATTGAACTGATTTGTTTTAAAAATATTATTATTTACATGTATGCATATAAAGTATTTAGTTATCTATTGCCATGTAACAGAGTTACCTTGAAACTTGACAGCTTAATACAACAAATATTTATCAACTCACACATTTTCTGATGGTCTGGAATTCAGGAGTGGCTTAACTAGGTAATTCTTGCTCATAGCATTTTATGAGATTGCAGTTAAGCTGTTGGCCAAGGTTGTGGATATCTCTCTCAAGGTTTAATTGAGGTTGGAGAATTCACATCCAAGCTCATTCACATCGCTATTGACAGGCCTCATCTCCTGGTTGGCTGTGAGCCTGAGCTTCAGTTCTCTGACACTTGTTTCTTCCCATGGGGCTGTTCATTTCCTGGCAGCTTTTTTTTTTTTTTTTTCACCCAACATGAGTGAAAGAGGAAGAGAAAAAAAGAATTCTCAAGACCCAAAGTATAGGTTTTTGTTTGTTTGTTTGTTTTTAAATATCTTAATCTTGGAAGTGACATAACAGTTTTGCTGGATGCTATTATTGTCCATTTAGACAATGCTATATATAGTTGGGGGGAGCTCTGGTGGCATAGTGCCTAAGTCACTTGACTGCTAACCAGAATGCTGGTGGTTCAAACCCACCAGCCACTCCTCAGAAGGAAGATGGGGCAATCTACTTCCCTAGAGATACTGCCTCAGAAACCCAAGGAGGGGTCACTATGAGTCGGGTCCGACTCCATGGCACATAACAACAACAACAACAACAACAACATATATAGTTGGAGGGTATTTTTGAAAAAGAAGAAGGTATCCTGGGTGTCATTTTGGGCACTGAGTATCACAACCTCCTGACCTCCAATGACTCATGCTTTTCTTGCATACAAAATACATTTCACCTCTTCCCAAGCTCTCACATATCTCATCCCATTACAGCATCCTATATAATCCACCCAAACTAAAAGTCTAGAACACTGTATTTAAATGAAGTCCAAAATGGTTGTCTTTCAGTCACTCAGACCATCAACTAGTATTTATTGTAAAACTAATCTATGTTAGATGCTGGTGATATAGCAATAGAACAGAAAAAATGTTTATAGGCCCCATCAAGTACTTTTTTTCCTGAAATAGAAAATGTAATATTTGAATTTGAGAACTAGAAGAACATTGCTTAAACTCTGTAAACCAGATTCTTTTTCTGAGCATACCATATAATAGCACCTAAACAGTTATATCAGAATAAAGTAAAAATTAGATTATTTAAAATATATGTCAATCCTGTCTCTATTTTTCCTCCTCCATAATCTTCGCCTATATGATTCACTCCATCAGTAAAATTTCTTTATTTACATTGCAATTTTTATTCCTATAGTAATTGTTAATGATTAGAAAGGCAAAGACTAGACAGTGAGTAGTTTGGGGATTGCCTGGATTAGGTAAATTGATTGAACAATATTAGCGAATCTTTACTAATGAAATGTAAAATACTATTACTGTTTGTTCTTCATAGTTCCAAGTACCTCTAGCCTCTTTTTATTCACACTTTCAAAAATGCATTTCAGCCCATAGTCAACTCACTTTATTTACTACAATATATTCTACCTTTATTCCCCCCCAATGCCACTTGACTATACTTGAACCTGTAATTGATCATCAGGCTAAACGTGCTTTTCTAAAATTACTTCTTATTGCTGTTAGTTGTCAAGTTATCTCCAACTGACTTCAAACTCAATTATGACAGAGCTAAACCTTACCAGGCCTTGCATCAACTTCTTGATTATTAGAATGTTTGAGTCCATTGTTGTATGCTATTTTATCAGTCCATCTCATTGAGGGTTTCCTTCATTTTCATTTCCACAATCATCATGTCTTTCTAGTGATTGGTCTTTCCTGATGACATGTCCAAACTAAGCAAGCCAAAGTCTGGTAATTCTGGCACCTAAGGAGCATTCCTGCAGTATTTCTTCTAAGATTCACTTGTTCATTCTCCTTAAAGTCCAAATTTTATTCAGTATCCATTGTCAACAACAAGATTCAAATGAATCACTTCTCTGTATTTCTTTTTCATTTTCTAGATTTCTAATGCTTATTAGACAACTGAAAAGACCATGACTTGGATCAGACTTTAAAGAGGTCTTTTGCAGCAGATTTATACAACTCAAGATGCCATTTTATATCTTGACTGCTGCTTCTATGGACATTAATTTTTGGTTCAAATAGAATGAAAACACTGAGAATTTCCATTTCTTCTCTATTTCTCATGTTGTTTATTGTTCCAGTTATAAGAATTATTGTATTTTTCCCATATAATCCATAACCAAGGCTGCGGTTTTTTACTTAATCAGTAAGTGCTGCAAGTCATCTTTATTTTTGGGAACCAAAATTGTGTCATCTGTATATTGCAGATTGTTAATGACTTTTCTTCTGATACTAATGCCACATTCTTTACATAGTCTTGCTTCTCAGAAAAATGACCTCCAGGAAATAGTCATATCTTAATTCTTGGAACCTGTCAATTTCATCTAATGTGCAAAAATTTCTCTGCATATATGCTTACATTAAGAGTTTTAAAATGAGAAGATATCTATGATTTGTCTAATTGGCTCCTAAAATTCTACCAAATACACCCTTATAAAAAGTAACAGAGAAATTTCTCTCTCTCATACTGTCTTTCTATGTGTCTGTCTCTCTTTCTTTCTCTCTCTCTCACACACATCCATACTCACATCAGAAGTTAATGTGAAAATGAAATAGAGATTTGAAGATGTTGTCCTTGAACATTGGAATGATTATACCCTACCCAAAGCAATGCTCTCAGACACAAGTAAAGGGAAGTGACAAGGAATAGATTCTAATCTAGGGCCTTTAGATTGTGCTACCTGCCAAAATTTTGACCCTTGATTTGGTCCAGTGATTCTGATTTCAGACTTGTGTTCCTCCAGAATGTTGGGAACAAAACTAAACTATATTGTTTTAAGCCACCAGATCTGTGATAATTTGTTATATCAGTCATAGGGACTAATATGTTGATCAAAAGCTTTTAGCGGTCTTCTTAAGCAATGAGAATATTGATAACCTTTTGACAGACTTTTATATTTTACACCATATTTTTGGAAGATATTTCTGGAATGGAAGCTCTGGTAGCATGGTGCCTAAGGCATTTGACTGCTAACCAGAAGGCTGGCAGTTCAAACCTATCAGCCACTTCTTGGAAGGAAGATTGGGTAATTAAATTGCATGGAGAAACCTTCTTGCATAATCAAGGACATGTTGCTATGAGTTGGATTAGACTTAACAGCAGTGAGTTTTTGAGTTTTTATTTCTGGAATATTTTAAAGTACAATGCTATCAGTGATAGGATAATATCCATAATATCCATCCTACAGAGAAGACCAGTTAATACTACTATTATTCAATTTACACACTGACCACTAAAGACAAAGATAAAGAAATTTAATATTTTTACCAACTTCTGCAGTTGAAGTTGACAAAACATACAATCAAGATCTATCAAAGATTACTGGTGATTAAAATACAAAATCTGGAAACAAGACTCATCAGTACTTGGAACATAGGACCTTGGTGATAGAAATGACAAGAGAGATCACATGATAGAATGTTAGAAGATCAACTACTTTTTTATTGCAAATACCTTTTTTTCAATAACATAAATGTTGGCTATACATGTGGACCTCACCAAATGGAATATATGTGAATAAAAATAACTACATCAGTGGAAAGAGGCAATGGAGAAGCTGAATATCATCAATCAAAACAAGGCCAGGAGCTGACTATGGGACAGGCCATCAATTGCTTATACCTAGGTTCAAACTGAAGCTGAAGGAAACTAAAACAAATCCACAAGAGACTAAATATGAACTTTTTTACGTCTCACTGGAGTTTAGAGATCATCTAAAGAACAGATTTGATGTATTGAACATGAAAATGAGATAAGTTGTGGGATGACATCAAAAACATCATACATGGAGAAAGCAGATGGTCATAAAAGACGGGAAAAGAAGAAAAACAAAATGGATGTGAGAAGAGACTCTGTAACTTGCCCTTGAATGGAAAGTAGCTAAAGTGAATGGAATAAATGATGAGATAAAAGAGCTGAACAGAAGATTTTGAAGGGCAAACTTTGAAAAGACAAAGCAAGGTAAAATGAAATGTACAAAGACCTAGAGTTAGAAAACCAAAAGAGAAGAACACCCACAATATTTCTCAAGCTGAAAGAATTGAAGAAAATATTCAAGCCTCAAGCTGCAATATTTAATGATTCTATAGGCAAAATATTGAATGATGTGGGGAGCATCAAAATAAAATGGAAGGAGTAAAGACAGTCATCATATCAAAAGAATCTATCGATGTTCATGTATTTCAGGAGGTAGCACATGATGAAGAACCATAGTACTGAAGGAACAAGTCCAAGCTGTACAGAAGATATTGGCAAAAAACAAGACTCCATGAATTGATGGAATACTTATTGAGATATTTCAACAAATGTATGCAGTGCAGTCTATGCCAAGAAATTTGGAAGACAGCTGCCTGGCCAAACAACTAGAAGAGATTGGTATATGTGTCCATTCCATACAAAAGTGATCCAATAAAACTCACTGCTGTCAAGTCAGGTCTGACACTTAGTGACCTCTCCTTGGGTTTCCGAGGTGGTATCACTATGGAAGTAGATTGCCCAACCTTCCTTCCAAGGAGTGGTGGGTGGGTTGAAACCACTAGACTTCTGGTTAACAGTCAAATGCCTTAGGCACTATGTGACCAGAGTTCACATACCATCACACACGAGTAAATTTTTGTTGATGATAATTGAAAAATGTTTACAGAAATATATTGACAGAGGTCTTCCAGAAATTCCAGCCAGATTTATGAGGATGTGAAACAAAGGATATGATTGCTGATGTAAACTGAATCTTGGCTGAAAGCAAAGAATACCAGGGAGGTTTTGACCTGTATTTTATTGGCTATGCATAGGCATTTGATTGTGTGGATCATAACAAATTATGGATAACATTGCAAATAATGGAAATTCTAAAACACTTAATTGTGCTCATGAGTAACCTATATATAGAAAAAGAAGCTATCATTCGAACAGAACAAGAGGATTACTGCATGGTTTAAAGTCAAGAAGGGTGTGCATCGAGGTTGTATCCTTTCTCCATACTTATTGCACCTGTATGCAGAGAAAATAAGCTGTAAACTTAAGCTGTAAGATGGACTATATGAAGAAGAACACCGCATCAAGATTGGAGGAAGACTCATTAGCAACCTGCCATATGCAGATGACACAACCTTACTTGCTGAAAATGAAAATGACTTGAAGCACTTACTGATGAAGATCAAAGACTACAGTCTTCAATATGGATTAAACTTCAATATAAACACACACACACACACAGGTCCTTACAACTGGACCAATAGGAACCATCATAATAAATGGAAAAAAGATTGAAGTTGTCATTAGTTTCATTTTACTTGGATCCACAAACAACACCTGTACAAGCAGCAGTCAAGAAACTAGATATTGTATTGCACTGGGCAAATCTGCTGGAAAAAAAAAAAAAAAAAAACCTCTTTAAAGTGTTAAGAAGCAAATACATCACTTTGAAGGCTAAGATGTGCCTATCCCAAACCATGATATTATCAATTGCCTCTTATGTATGTGAAAGCTGGATAATGAATAAGGAAGACCAAAGAAGAGTTGATGCCTTTGAATTTTGGTGTTAGCAAAGAATACTGAAAATATCATGGGCCCCCAGAAGAATGAACAAATCTGTCCTGGAGGAAGTGCAGTCAGAATGCTTTTTGGAAGCAAGAATGGCCAGCCTTCGTCTTACCTACTTTGGTCATGTGGTTGGAAGTCACCATTCCCTGGAAAAGGATATCATACTTGATAAAGCAGAGGGTCAGCAAAAAGAGGGGAGACCCTCAACAAGATGGATTGACACAGTGGCTGCAATAACGAGCTCAAATATAACAAGGATTATGAGGATAGTGCATAACTCTGCAGTGTTTCATTCTGTTGTAAATAGGGCCACTATGAGTTGGCATCAAGTTGAAGTCACCTTAAAACAACAATGTTGTTGTTGTTATGTGCCGTCAAGTCAGCCCTGACTCATAGCGACCCCTCCTTGGGTTTCTGAGGCAGTATCACTACGGAAGTAGGATTGCCCAACCTTCCTTCCAAGGAGTAGCTGGTGGGTTTGAACCGCCAGCCTTCTGGTGAGCAGGCAAGTGTCTTAGCCACTATGCTACCAGATCTCCCAATAACAATATTTCTGTAATAAAAGATAATTAAAATATTTTAGGTTTTGTTAGGTGTATGGTCTTTGTTAAATTTGCTCAACTCTGTCATTCTAGCAAGAAAGCAAGCACAGACAATATATAAGTAAATTAATGTGGCTGTGTTCCAACACAACCTTATATAAACAGGCAGTTGTCCACATTTGGCACAAGGAGTATACTTACTAAACTCCATTCTATACCTTAAACTTTCTTTATTCTAATTTATGTTTCCCTTCTATGCTTCATACCACACATTGCTAGGTAATTCTTATCTTTGTTTCACCCATATAGATTTTACATTATACATTTACTATTTTAACCATAAATATTCATTTAAAAAATGAATAAACTTGTGTTTTCCAGT
>NW_006922264.1:215218-215807 GCF_000298275.1 Orycteropus afer afer | reverse complement strand
ATTAGGCATTAGATAGATGCAAATCAAAACAACAATGAGAAACCATCTTGCACCAGCACTAGTAGCAAAGTTCATCAAGACAGAAAATAGCAAATGTTGGTGAGGATGTAGAGAGTTTGGGATTCTCATACACTGCTCTTGGGACTGTAAAATGGTACAACCATCGTGGAAAGAAGTATGGCAATTCCTTGAAAAGGTGGAATTAGAAATGCCATTTGAACCAGCCATTCCATTACGAGGTATATATCCTAAAGGAATGAGAGCCATGACAAGAACAGATATATGCACAACCATGTTTTTTTTTTTTTTTTTCAGCACTATTTACAATAGCTAGAAGATGTAAACAACCTAGGTGTCCATCAACTGAGGAATGGATAACCAAACTATGGTACTTTCACACAAAGGAATATTATGCAACCCTAAAGAATAACATAGAATCTGCACAACACCACATAACGTGGATGAAATTGGAGGACATTATGCAGATTGAAGTAAGTCAATCACAGAAGGACAAATATTGTATTAGTCTGTTATTGTAAAAGTCAAGGAAAGGTTTATATATGGTAGGAAATTTTCTTTGTTGGTTACC
>NW_006922264.1:206890-214463 GCF_000298275.1 Orycteropus afer afer | reverse complement strand
GGAGATCCTGGATAGAGAGGGAGAACAATGTGGAACACAACTCAAAATCATTTGAGGGGAAAAAAAAGTGACCAGGTTTGCTGGTCTGATAGAGCCTGATGGAACCACTGAGACTATGGTCCCTAGCTGCCCTTCAGGTCTGGAATTGAACCTACACATGTGGCTTCCTGCCAAAAAAAAGACAGGCATATGAGGTGAACATTTATACTAGGTAGATACACTCCTTGGAGAGAACAATCATGGGAGAAAGAAGGGCTGTTTATGCACAGGGGGCAGGAGTGTATGGAGGGATGGACACACAGAAGACGTAACCATGTGGAAGAGGTGGGAGGGGAGCTGTCTCATTGTGGTGAATTGTAGTCAATGTCATGAGACAAAGCATATGTGAACTGCTGTATGGATTGTGAATTTGCTCTGTAAAATTTCACCCAAATCACAATAAATAATAATAAAAAATCTCTTTGAAGAAAATATAGGAATAAATCTTCAAGACCTTGTTTTTCATAATAGATTCTTAGATATAACATCAATATCACAAACAACCAAGTAAATAATGCATAAACTGAACTTCAGCAAAATTTAAAATGTCTCTGAATCATAAAATTTCATCATGAAAGGGAAGACATAATCTACAAAATGAGAGAAAATATTTGGTAACTTTATATCTCATTAGGAATTAAAATTCAAAATATATAAGGAAATCTTATAATTCAACAACAAAAAATAAGCAATGAAAATTTTATATAAATATATGCAAATGAATTGAATAAACATTCACCAAAGAAGATATACAAATGGATGATAAGCACATGAAAGTATGCTCAAAATCATTATTCATTAGCTATATGATAAACAAAACTGAAACAACCCTCCACACTCACTAGGATAGCTATTATAAAATCAGAGCAAAAAAAGAAACATAACAAGTGATATTTAGGATATGGAGATATGGAATCCTTGTCCTTTGCTTGTGGGATTAAATGATGAAACTGCTATAGCAAACAGATTGTTCTTTCCTCAAAAGGTTAAACATAAAATCATCACATGACTCATAAATTCTACCACTAAATATTACCCAAAATACTTCAAATCAGGGTCTCACACTGATAGTATACATCAATGTCAATTGTAGTACTATTTATAGTAGCCCAAAGGTGCATACAACCCAAGTATAAATCAGTAGATTAAGGGATAAACAAAATGTGGTATAGCCATACAATGGAATATTATTTAGCCAAAGAGTAGTGAAATTCTGATATATGTATGATATGGGTGAACAATGAAAATATTGTGTTTAGTGAAATAAGTCAGTTAGAAAAGGACAAATGTTGTTTGATCATACTTTAATGAAATATTTAGAATAGGTGAATGCATACAGAGATGAAGTTTATTACTAGTTATCAGGGGCTGGAGAGAGGGCAAATGGAGAGTAATTGCTTAAGGAATACTGAGTTTTTGTTGTGGACATGGTAGTGGTGATGATTGTGCAATACAGTGACTATAATTAATCTCATTGAATTGTAGACACAAAAATGATTGAAATGGCAAAATGTGTATATATACATGTGTGTATGTGTGTATTGTTGTTATTAGGTGCCTTGAGTTTGCTCTGACTCATAGTGACCCTACGTACAACAGAACAAAACACTGCCCAGTCCAGCACAATCCTCACTATACTTGCTATGCTTGAGTCAATCCTTGTAATCATTGTGTAAATCCATCTCAATGAGGGTCTTCCCATTCTTTGCTGACTCTGTACTTTACTGAGCATGATGCTCTGGTCCAGGGAATGATCCCTTTGATAACATGACCAAAATAGGTGAGATAAAGTCTGGCCATTCTTGCTTCCAAGAAGCATTATGGGTACACTTCCTCCAAGACAGATTTGTTTATTCTTCAGGTAGTCTATAGCATTTTCTGTGCTGTTAGCCAACAACACAATCCAAAGACACCACCAACTCTTCTTCAGTATTCCTTATTCACTGTTCAGGTTTTATATACATATGAGGCCATTGATTATACCATGGCTTGGGTTAGTTGCACCTCATTCTTCAAAGTGACATCTTTACTTCTTAACACTTTAGATAAGTATTTTGCAGCAGATTCTCCAGTGTGATACAATGTCTAATTTTTTGACTGCTGCTCTCTTGGATTTTGACTGTGGATTCAAGTAAAATGAAATCCCTGTCAACTTCAATCTTTTCTCCATTCATTGTGACATTGCTTATTGGTCTACTTGTGAGGATTTTCATTTTCTTTATGTTGAGGTGTATTCCATACTGAAGACTGTACTCTTTGATTTTCATCAGTAAGTGCTTTGTAATCTTCACCTTCGGCAATCAAATTTGTGTCATCTGCATATGAAGGTTGAAAATTATTCTTCTGCCAGTCCAGGTGTTGTGTTCTTCTTCATGGAGTCCAGTTTCTCAGATTATTTGCTCAGCATACAGATTGAATAAGTATGGTGAAAAGGTACAAACCTGACATACACCCTTCCTGATTTTAAACCATGCAATATCCCCTTGTTCTGTTCAAATGACAGCTTCTTGTTGTATGCACAGGTTCCTCAGGAGTCCAATTAAGTGTTCTGAAATTCCCTTTCTTCACAATATTATCCAAAATTGTTATGATCCACACTGTCAAATGCCTTTGTATAGTCAATAAAACACAGGTAGACATCTTTCTGGTATTCTTTGCTTTCAGCTATGATCATCTGACATCAGCAATGATATCCCTCATTCCAGGTCCTCTTCTGAATCTAACCTGAATTCCTGGAAGATCCCTGTCATTATACTGCTGCAACTTTTGAATTATTGTCAGCAATATTTTGCTTGCATGTGGTATTAGTGATATTGTTTGATAATTTCCACATTCTGTTGAAGCACCTTTCTTTGAAATGGGCACAATATCAATCTCTTCCAGTCAGTTGGCAAGTTATCTTCCTTCCAAATTTCTTGGTGGTTGTTGCTGTTATGTGCTGTCGAGTATGCCCCAACTCCTAGAGACAGCTCCTTGGGTTTCTGAGGCAGTATCACTACGGAAGTAGATTGTCCAACCTTCCTTCCAATAAATGAGTAAATGCCTACAGCACTGCAGCTTTTTGTGATATTTCAATGGGTATTCTGCCAATCCCTATGCCGTGTTTTTCACCAATTGTTTAATTGAAGCCTCAGCTTCTTCCTTCAACATCATGTTGGTTCTTGAATATATAGTACCTCCTGAAATGGTTGAACATCTACCAGTTTGTTTGTTTTTTTAATAGTGACTATGTATTCCTTTCATCTTCTTTGATGTCTCCTGCATCATTCAAGATTTTTCCCATAGAATTCTTCAGTATTGCAACTTGAGACTTGACTTTTTTCTTCAGTTCTTTCAGCATGAGAAATGCTAAGCATGTTCTTCTTTTCTAGTTTTCTTGCTCCAAGTCTTTGCACATTTCAATATATTACTTTTCTCAAGCTTGCCTTTGAAACATTCTCTTCACTACTTTTATTTTAACATTTTTCCTTCTATTTTAACTAGTTTACATTCAAGAACAAGTTTCAGAGTCTCTTCTGACATCTGCTTTGTTTTTTTCTTCCTTTTCTGTTTTTTTTGATGACTGCTTTCATTCTTAATGTATGATGTTATTGATGTCATCCCACAACTTGTCTTGTCTTTGGTCATTGGTGTTCAGTGCATGAAATCTATTCTTCAGATGGTCTCTAAATTCAGGTTGGCAGTATTCAGAGTTATATTTTGGCTCTTATGGACTTATTTAAATTTCTCGAGTTTCAATTTAAAGTTGCATATGAACGATTGATGGTCTATTTCACAGTCAACACCTGGCCTTGTTTTGACTGATGATGTTCAGCTTCTCCATTGCCTCTTTCCACAGATGTAGTTGATATAATTTCTGTGTACTCCATCTGGTGAAGTGCATGCTTATAGACACCATTTGTTGTTCAAAAAAAGTATTTGCAATGAATAAGTACAATACAAAATGTGATTTCTGCCATTATTTGTATCACCAAGGCTCTATATTCCAAATACCAATGATTCTTCGTTTCCAACTTTTGCATTCCAGTTACCAATAATTATCAACACAACACATCTTGATTGCATGTTTAGCCAATTTCAGACTGCAGAAGTTGGTGAAATCTTCAATTTCTTTAGCTTTAGTAGTTTGTGTATAAATTTGAACAATAGTGCCATTAACTGATCTCCCTTGTAGTTCTATAGATATTTTCCTATCACTGACCCCATTACACTTTAGGATAGATTTTGAGAAATTGTTATTGATGATAAGTACAACACCATTCATTTTAAATTTGTCATTCCTGGCATAGTAGATCATACAATTTTTTCATTAAAAAATAGCCAATATCACTCAATTTCAGCTCACTAATACATAGCATAATGACCTTTATCTATTCCATTTAATTTTTGACAACTTACAACTTTCCTAAATTCATACTTCCTATAGTCTATGTTCCAATTTTTAATGATTGTTTGCGTAGCTATTTATTCCCATTTGAGTCATGCTCCATCAGCAAATAAAGGTCTTGAAAGCTTTACTCTAACAATGTTGTTAAGTTTGACTGTAGGGTAAACACTGTGCGTTACCTATAGATGGTGATTGTCATGGTGAGTCACCTCAGGGACTTGTCAGTCTGTCTTGTTCTGACCATTGTTTTTGTAGATGTGCCAAGCTATAAGCCATGCCTTAAAACAATCTGAGAGATTTGCAAGGACACCTGGGCTCAAAGCTCTTCTTCCTGGCAAGTGAGCATGTAGGAATGGGAGTTAAAAGTTATGTGATCTCTGGCAATGAGCTTCTTCTTTGCACTTGAGTATAAAACTCGCTTGTAGCTTTAAGGCAGTGTGGATTTTTTTTTTTTCTTTTTTCTTTCTCTCTTTCCTATTAGTCCAGCCTTCCACCCCTGGACTCCTGTATGTATTTCACAATAAATCTTTGTCATGAAGTATGGCTCCACATCATTTCCTCAGTCTCTCCACCCTTGAAGAAAACATCACTTGAGCCACTGACATGGTTTGGGAGGGGAACTCATTGGAGAAATTCAAAGATGGCCATCCATGTTGATGCTGGGCCCTGTAATGGCCCAAAGGAACTGGTGTGTGAGTATGGCAATGCCCCCCAAATTCCAAACATTTAGGACAGGAATACCTTCTTGGTATATCATGTAGTTTTGGTGTATCAAGGAAGAAAGCAGAAGGACTAATATTGTATTAGTTTATTATTGTAGAAAGTCAAGGAAGTGTTTATATATGGAAGGAAATTTTCTTTGTTGGTTATCAGGAGTAGGAGGAGAGGAGAAGGGAGGGAAACCTGCCAATATATGGAGAAAAAAGAAAGAAAAAAAGCAGAAGTGTGCAAGGCTACGGTGGTTGTAATGTGGCTGCTGTTCTTTGTGACAGAATGGGCTACTGACTGTGAACTGACATCTTGCTCCCATATCCAGCAATTAGAAGAGAAATTACCATTAATAAAGGATACCAAAGTGGCTCAACACAGCACCATGGCATTGTAACAGTATTGACTTCCTAGCATTCATGAAGATACAACAGCTATAAGAAGAGAGTTAGCTTGAGTTAGAATTATAAGACAAACACACAGCCCTTTCAATAGTCCAGTATGGCCTGTCCAAAAGCCCAACTGTTCTTAGAGATGACTGTGGACTATGGGGAATTAAACAAAGTGATTCTCCCTCTTCATATACCTGTGTCAAACATAGCTCAACTGTTAGAAAAAATGAGTAAGCTTTAGGGACATATCATTTTGTGCTCGATTTAGCTAATACACTTTTCAGTATCCCAACAGTAAAGAAAAATTTGCTTTTACCTGGGCTGTGGAATAGTGGACATTCAACGTGTCACCACAGAGTTATTTGCATAGCCCTACTAGCTCTCATGGCTTGGTGGCCAGGGACCTAGCTAAGTGGCCTCACCCAGAGGGAGTGTTTCTGTTCCTTTATAGAGGTGATGTTATGTTAACATCTGATTCTCTTTCTGTCCTGGAACAACAACAACAACAACAAATCTCCTTGTTGGCTTTCCTAATGAAGCAAGGATGAGCTGTCAATGAAAACAAACTTCAGGGACCTGGTTTGCCTGTCAAGTTCTTGTGTGTGGTATGATTGAGTAAGACAAAAGTGGTACCAGAAGCTGTAATAGATAAGATACAAGCTTATCCCGACCCTAACCTCTGAAAGATGTAGGTCCTTGACACTCCTTCATTCCCCATATGGCCCAGATGTTAAAGATCTTATATTGTTTAGTAAAAAAGGGAGCCTGGTGGGATTGGAGACTAGAGAAGAGGAAGCATTTCAGGCAGCTAAGGTAGTTGTAAAACAGGCACAAGCTCTGGGTGTCTTACTGCAGACACAACTCTGTGAATTGTATGTAGTCAGTTAAAAAGAAGGTTTTGGATGAGGCTTGTGCCAAATGAAAGAACTTAAGAGAGTATCTTTAGGTTTTGGTCTCAGTTATGGAGGACTAGAACAAGTGAGGAAGCCTGAG
Organism: Orycteropus afer afer; assembly: GCF_000298275.1. Lineage (NCBI taxonomy): Eukaryota > Metazoa > Chordata > Mammalia > Tubulidentata > Orycteropodidae > Orycteropus > Orycteropus afer. The sequence continues at coordinate 207,944 of NW_006922264.1, read as the reverse complement.
AAGAAGGAGTGGACAGCTTGGAACATCTAAGGGATACAAGCTCATTTGTCAGTTTGATACCTTGTGGTGGCTTGTGTGTTGCTGTGAGTCTGGAGGCTATGGTAGCAATGTTTCAAGTGCCAACACTATTACCCCTGGGGATAGGTTTGAGCAGAGCTTCAAGACTAAGACAGACTTGGAAGAAGGAAAATGTCATCTACTTCTCAAAGAATTGGCCATTGAAAACCTTATAAGTAGCGATGAAACACTATATGATATATTACTGAAAAACTTTATGAATAGCCCTGAAACGTTGTCTGATATAGTGCCAGAAGGTGAGGCCATCAGGCTGGGAGACACTCAAAATATGACTAGGAAAGAGTTGCCTCCTCAGAACAGAGTTGACCATAATGATGTGGATAGAGTAAAGCTTTCAGGATCTCTGTTTGCTGATATGGCATGACTGAAAATGAGGAGAAACAGCTACAAACATCCATTAATAATCAGAACATAAAATGTACAAAGTATGACTAAAAAAATTTAAAGTTATCAAAAATGAAATGGAATGGATAAAGATTGATGTCCTAAGCATTAGTGAGCTGAAGGGAGCTCTGGTGGCATAGTGTCTAAAGCATTTGACTGCTAACCAAAACCTGGTGGTTCAAACCCACAAGTGACTCCTGAGAAGGAAGGTTGGGCAATCTACTTCTGCAGTGACACTGCCTCAGAAACCCAAGGAGGGGTTGCTAACCCAAGAAGTCAGATCTAACTCCATGGCAGTGGCCTTACTACTGAGCTGAAGTGGACTAGATTTGGAAATTTGAATAAGACTGCCATTTTGAATATGATCTACTGTGCTGGGAATGACAAATTGAAGAGGAATGATGTGGTGTTCATCATCACAAAGAATGTTTCAAGATCTATCCTGAAGTACAATGCTATCAGTGAAAGGATAATAGCCATATGCCTATGAGGAAGACCAGTTAATATTATTATTATTCAAATATACACATCAACCACCAAAGCCAAAGATGAGGAAATTGAATATTTTTAACAACTTCTGGAGTCTGAAATC
>NW_006922264.1:203619-206621 GCF_000298275.1 Orycteropus afer afer | reverse complement strand
AAGTCCACAAGAGCAAAAATATAACCTTGATTATATCCCTCCTGAATTTACAGACCATCCAAAGAATAGATTTGATGCATTGAACACCAATGATTGAAAACCAGAAGAATTGTGGGATGACATCAAGAACATCATCCATGAGGAATGCAAGAGGTCATTAAAAACACAAGAAAGGAGGAAAAGACCAAAATGGATGTCAAAAGAAACTCTGAAACTTGCCCTTGAGAGCAGATTTCAAAGAGTAGATTGAGAAGACAAAGCCAATTACTATAACAAAATGTGCAAAGAGTTGGAGTTAGAAAAACAAAAGAGAAGAGAAGAACACATTTGGCATTTCTCAAGCTGAGAGAACTGTGGAAAAAATCCAAGCCTTGAGTTGCAATATAGAAAGATTCTATGGGCAAAATATTGAATGATGCAGGAAACATCAAAAGAAGATGAAAATAATTCCCAGAGTCATTGTATCAAAAAAAAAACAAACTCATCAATCTTCATCCATTTCAGGAGGTGGCATATGACCAAGAGCCAATGCTATTGAACGAAGAAGCCAAAGCTTCACTAAAGGAATTGATGAAAAACAAGGCTCTGTGAATTGACAGAATACCCATTGCAATGTTTCAACAAACAGATACTGTGCTGGAGACACTCACTCAGATATAGCAAGAGATTTGCAAAACAGCTACCTGGCCAACTGACTGGAAGAGATCCATATTTGTACCCATTTCAAAGAAAGGTGATCCCACAGAACATGGAAATTATCAAACAATATCATTGATATCACACACAAGTAAAATCTAACTGAAAATAATTCAAAAATGTTTGCAGCAGTATATTGACAGAGAACTTCCAGAAATACAAGCTGGATTCAGAAGGAAACCTGGAGTGAGGGTTATCATTGCTGATGTCAGATAGATCCAGGTGAAAGCAAAGAATACCAGAAAGATGTTTACTTGTGTTTACTGAATATGTAAAGGCTTTTGAATGTGTGGATCATAACAAACTGTGGATAACATTGAGAAGCATGGGAATTCCAGAACACTTAATTGTACTCATGAGGAGCTTGCACATAGACCAGGAAGCTATCATTAAAACAGAACAAGGGGATACCACAGGTTTAAAATCTGGAAGCAAGTGAGTGAGGGTTGTGTCATTTCATCATGCTTATTCAATCTGTATGCTGAGCAAATAATCCAAGAAACTGGACTAGATGAAGAAGAATGTGGCATCAGGATTGCAGGAAGGCTTATCAAACCTGAGAAATGCAGACAACACACTTTTGCTTGCTGAAAGTGAGGATGACTTGAAGGATTTACTGATGAAGATTAAAGACAACAGTTTACAATATGGATTGTACCTCAATATAAAGAAAACAAAAATCCTCACAACCGCACCAATAAGCAGCATCACAAAGATGGAGGAAAGATTGAAGTTGTCAAAGATTTCGTATTACTTGGTTCTACAATCAATGCCAATGGAAGCAGCAGTCAAGACATCAGATGACATATTGCATTGGGCAAACCTGTTGCAAAAGACCTCTTTCAGTTGAAAAGGCAAATAGATGACTCCACAGTCATAGTGGGAGACATTAATACACCATTTTCAATGAAAGATAGAACAACTGGAAAAAAAACTCCACAAAGATGCAGAAGAGCTAAACAATGCAATCCACCAACTTTATCTTATAGACATCTACAGAGCACTTCACCAAACAATAGCACAATATACATTCTTTTCCAGTGCACATAGAGCATTCTCCATGATAGACCAGATGTTAGACCATAAAGCAAGCCTTAATCAATTTTAAAACACTGAAATACTGCAAAGCATCTTCTCAGATCATAATGCTATCAAATTAGAAATAAACAACAGGAAGATCAATGGTAAAAGAGAAAACACATGGAAACTGAACAACACTCTCCTTAAGAATAACTGGGTCATAGGGGAAATAAAAATGAAAGTAAAAATTCCTTGAATCAAATGAGAATGAAAACACAATATTCTAAATTCATTGGAATCTAGGAAAAGCTATGATCAGAGGCCAAGAGGCCAATTTATAGCAGTAAATGCACACATCAAAAAAAGAAGAAAGAGTCAAAACCACTTCAAACTAACATCTCCAACAGTTAGAAAAAGAGCATCAAGAAAAGCCTACAGTCACCAGAAGAAGGAAAATAATAGATTCAAGCAGAAATCAATGAAACAGAACAAAAAAGAGAATAGAAAAAATCAACAAGACAAGAAGTTGGTTTTTTGAAAAGATTAATGAAATTGACAAACCCCTGGCAAGTTTAACATGGGAAAAGAGGGAGAGAATACAAATAACACAAATAGGAAATGAAATGGGCGACATCACCACAGAACCTTCTGAAATAAAGAGGATAGTCTCAGGATACTATGAAGAACTATACTGCAACAAATTTGAAAATCTAGAAGAAATGGGACAGATTTCTAAAAACACAGCACTTATCTACACTCACACAGACTGATTTGGAAAAGTTGAACAGACCCATTACAAACAAAGAAATTGAACAGGTCATTAAAAAATTACCAACAACAACAAAAAAGTCCTGACCCAGACAGTTTCACTGTAGAATTCTACCAAACATTCAGAGAACTGATGCAAATCCTACTCAAACTATTTCAAATTACAGAAAAGGATGGAATCCTCAGTAAATCATTTTATGAAGCAAGCATAACCTTGATACCAAAACCAGGCAAAGACATCACTCAAAAGGAAAACTAAAGACAAATATCACTCATAAATATAGATGTAAAAATCTTCAGCAAAATCCTAGCCAATAGATTCCATCAATATATCAAGAAAATAATTCATTATGACTAACTGGGGTTCATAGGATGGCTCAACATTAGAAAAATAATCAATGTCATCCACCGCATAAATCAAACAAAGGAAAAGAATCACATGAACATATCAATTGAGGCAGAAAAGGCATTTGATAAAATCCAACACACATTCCTGATTAAAATTCTCAGCAAAATAG
>NW_006922264.1:200027-200655 GCF_000298275.1 Orycteropus afer afer | reverse complement strand
AGAAAAGACCTCTTTCAACATCTGAAGAGCAAAGATACCTCCTTGAGACTAAGATGCACCTAACCCAAGCCATGGTATTTTCAATTACCTCCTATGGATGTGAGACCTGGGCAATGAATAAGGAAGACTGAAGAAGAGTTGGTGCTTTTGAGTTGTGGTATTGGCAAAGAATGCTGAAAGTACCATGGACTACTAAAAGAACTAGCAAATCTTTCCTAGAAAAAGTGCAGCCAGAATGCCTCTTAGGAGTGAGAATGGCCAGACTTCATCTCATCTACTTTGGTCATTTTATCAGAAGGGACAATTCTCTGGAGAATGATGTCATGCTTGGTAAAGTGGAGGGTCAACAAAGGAGAGGAAGACCTTCAACAAGATGGATTGACACTGTGGCTGTACTGATGGGCTCAGGTACAGTAGGGATAGTTAAGTTGGCACGAGACTGGGCAGTGTTTTGTTCTGTTGTACACAAGGTTCCTGTGAGTCAGAGATGACTTGATGACACATAATAACAACAACAACAACAAATGGTGAAGAGCAGAAGAAAAGTATAGCATGTCGGAGAAACAGTTGTATGCAATGTACCATAGTCTACTACAAGCAGACAGCATAACAAAAGGATTACCCATAG
>NW_006922264.1:162906-199872 GCF_000298275.1 Orycteropus afer afer | reverse complement strand
CTGTCCTTCTAACTTCGTAGTATACAGGTGGATCAGCATGGGGTAATGTCCCAAAGTAGACAGCTGTCACCATACAACCACAAACAGACAGCATTAGGATGGATCAAGGTGAATGGAAGAACAGTCAGTGGGCAGAACTATAAGCAGCATGGATGGTTCTAATATATGAAGATAGCCTAATTGTTTTGTTTACCAAAAGCTGGGCAGTTTACAAAGGAATCATCTTGTGGCGCTTGCAATGGGATAAACAGCAGTGAAAGATAACAGGTTGTCCCTTAAAAGTGCACAAATATGGCAAGAACTCCTAGATCAAATCAAGGCTATGGATTTTGTTTTATATCATGTGTCAGCCCACTTAGCTGCAACACTACCATAGAGTGCACAAGTGGATGTCTATCCATAAAGCAGATAGTGTAAGGCTTCCCTGTATAGGACATAGCAGCCTGGTTACACTGGAAAACAAGTCATAAAGGACAAAGAACTCCAGGAGCCATATCAAAGACTTGGGTCTGCCCCTGTCTTGTAGAGATATAGGTGAAGCTTGGAATGACAGAAGTTCCTTAGAATGTGTGTGAAGGTTTACCCATCATCCTGGATGCATACCACTAGCAACTGAACCTGCCTGATGATGGCAAATGGATTATGTAATACCTATGAAGGTGGCCCAGTGCCTAAGGCATTTAATGCTAACTAGAAAGTTGGTGGGTCAAACCTGCTAGCTGCTCTGCAGATAAGGCAATCTACATCTGCAAAGATTTACAACTTTGGAAATCCAATAGGGGTTGCTCTGAGTTGGAATCGACTAGATGGCAGTGGGTTTGGTTTGGTTTATGTCTATGTGTGAAGGCTGTAAGTATGCTCTGACCTGGGAGGACACAATGACAGCATTGCTCCAAGCCTGTTCTAGCAAGAGAGCAACTTAAAAGACTACTATTCACTGTCTCAGCCAACTTTATGCTGCCTATGGGACTCCTACAGACAGAAAATCATCAAGGAAACCATTTCACTGGATATCATGTGCAGGACTGAGCAGACTAGAATGACATACACTGACACTTCCATTTGCCATACGATGATCCCTTTACTAACAGCCTGATATAAAGAATTATTATTGAAGAAGTAGTTCAAGCAACAAACTCAGTCACTCACAAGATAGATTAAGAGGCTTCCAGATGCTATTAGGCCCCTAAGTGAATTTGAGTGCATATACACTGTCGACTCAGTGACCAGACACCACCTTATGTATCCAGGTACAAGCATCCTCTGAAGATATAAGTCTACCCCAGATAGGAACATGGGATAACTTGTTTTTGCCCTTGCCACAAGACTTGTCCAAAGGAGACACTATAGTCACCCTAACCTGGATTTGACAAATGGGGCCCTATTGTTTTTTTGTTGTTGCTGTTGATTGTTTGTTTCTTTGTTTTTTGTCTCCACCATGGGGCTTAGGCCTAGAGAAAAACTTAGAGATTACCCCATTTCTACACCTGCAAACCAAAAAACAAACTTGCTGCTGTCAAGTCATTTTTGTGACCCCTCCTTGAGTTTCTGATATGGTATTCCTAAGGAAGTAGATTGCTCAACCTTCCTTCCAAGGAGTGGCTGGTGGGTTTGAACCACCAGCTTTCTGGGTAGCAATCAAATGTGTTAGGCACTACACCACCAGAGTTCCTAGCTCTTGGGGTATGTAGGGGTGGAGTGTAGGGTAAACACTATGCATACCTAAATATGGCAAAGATCCTCATAAATCACTGCAAGGTCTTGTCAGGTTGTCTTGTTCTGACCATTATTTTTGTGCACCGCTGTTTTTTTGTTTTGTTTTGTTATCTCTAATAATAAAAGGGTGTATTTTGAGTGCCTTCAAACATGAGGGGTTCATCTTCCTGCACTATATCAGATGTTTCAGAGCTTTTCATAAAATGTTCCAGTAATATATCAGATGATGTTTCAGTGTTATTTATATGGTTTTCAGTGGCCATTTTTTTGAGAAGTGGATGGCCCCCTCCTTCTTCCCAGTCAGACTTTGTCTGGGAGCTCCACTGAAACCTGTCCAGCATGGGTGACCCTGCTGCTATCTGACATACTGCTGGCATAGCCTCCAACCTCATAGCAACATCCAAGCCACCGCATTAAGCCAAACTGACAAATTGTGGAGATACACACACATATACACACACATCCATTACCAAATACATATATTACCAAATAAAATTTTTTTAAAATGGTAAGTGTACATACTATTAGTTCATTCATTTATTTAAGAAATGTTTATCACAAGCCTACTATGGCATAATATTAATCTACATTTCCATTTATCTATCCACCTATCTATTCATCCATCCATCCATTTATCCATTTGTTTAATTATTTACTTTTGTATTCAGATTTTTCATTATATTCTAAATTTGATGTGATATTCCCTAAAGACAAAGATAATTGGATCAGCATTGTCAGAATTCTGAAAAGTGAAAGTAAATATGTGAACGATGCATTAAACAGATTTTGATTGCTGCACTGTCAATCCAAGGTGCTGTATATTGCAGAACTCCAGTGGGCACCATTCATTAAGACCCCAAAGTGAATGACACTTCCTAGAGTTCTACAATGGACAATCTGCACATCCCTACTTGGTAGCCTGTACTTGTACTATTGTCTTTTGTTTGGATACTCAGCATTGAAATATTCCTCTAATTTGAGGAGGACACAATTCACAGGGTGGTAGGACCCAAACTCACATACTCACATTATAATAGCCAAAGTTCCTACATATATATAGTATTTTAAATTATATAATTTACATACCTAATCACATCCAACTGACACTTTAAAAGAAAGCAGAATTTTCCCTTTAGTTATTTCTCACTAAGCAAATATATTTTGCATGAGTACTAGGCATCTGTCTTTTATTAAAGCAAGTTCTAACCTTGAAGTTAATTTAAAACACAGTATTTTGCTACAACTTCTGAAAAGCTCATGCACTGAAATAATAAGTCTGACATGTAATTCATATTTTGTTTTACTACATTAGCTACACTATGTTAGTCTACTGATATAGCATAATATGTTATAGTTAATAGTGTAATCACAACATGTCACAATTATGAATCAAAGACATAATAGTTTTAAATTATTTTATGAAGCAAAAAGTTAAAAGTATCCACTATTACCAAATACAAATTTTGATAAAATCTGCATCTGTCATATAATTTCTTTATCATATCTGAATGGCTTTTAATGAGTAAACTTCTTTTCTCTCTTCCTTGGGGTCGATTCTGCTGGTTTTTACTTAGCTAATACAATATATTCCTTACTAGGTCCTAAATGTAGGTCAGTCATTGTCCAGGTCAATACTGGAAATCCAGAGAACATTTCCTTTGGGCTTTTTCTGTGATACTTAGAAATTTGAAGCCAGTATGCTGTCACAAGGGCAAAAGTGGACAAGTGAAAGAATGGCTAAGAGAAATATAAAAAAATAAATGGAAAATGGTGATGAACTATATCTGAAGTATGATTCACTTGTTTATGGCAGTCAAAATTTTGTTTTCTGTTATTTTCAAACCAAAGCATACCATTTTATGTAAAACTGCTAATAGGAAATGAAGTTAGGATGAAAAATAACATATCCTGAAATGTGGAATCAGCTGAACCAAGGAGGGAAGACAGAAAGCAATGATGGCCACACTTGTAAGGTAAGGAATATGAATGTACAGTGGAACAGTTGCTTACACTCTGGTCTGTTTTATATTGATACTCAAAGTCTGGTCAACAAAAGCTTGTGATTAGCAACCATTTAGGAGATCCTTAGGCCTCTCAACTTAAATGATTAGCAACAACACAAACAGTAATATATTCTGTGAATGTTTGCCACATCTGAAAAGCTTTCCTCCAAAATACCTATGTCAAATAGGTTAACTATGGTAACTAGGACAGAAAATGGATAAGGGATCCTCCTGGAATGGAGAACTTGTCTTCTTGTTTCAGAATTAAGTTTTCTTCTTGTTTTGAAAGGGTTGGGAGTCCTTGATTTTCCTATAGACTGGGATACGTTATGTACCATTGATGGTAAATATTTTGGTTATTTTCCAATGTTTCCTTTTTCTTATGGAAACAGAGATAGGTATGGCAATATTCCATTTATCTTGACAGCAATTTTAAGGAACTAAATTGAAATAGTAGCAATGGAAATGAAAGATATAAAGGAGGTAAAATTTCAAGATGAAGTGTTACTGTAATTGGAAAAAATATTGAATTCACTTATATAGGTACAGAAGTCATCTAGGAAAACAAATTGTGATACAGGTACCAAAATTCTCAGTAATGTTGTACTATTTTCTGTGAGCATGGGAATTATGATAATGAAGATGAATTGTTGATAGTATTGGCTGAAGTCATAAACCTTGAAATAGGGAAAAAAAAGGATATTATGATAACACCAGATCAGTTTTGAGCATTAGGGCCATGGGCTATAGTTAATGTAACAACCTTCTATAGATGACATAGGAGAAACAGTGACCTCAGATAGATTCACATTTTAGTTCAGGCAAAGAGAAACTAAACATATCCAAAACTTGAAAAAATGAAAGAGATAAGAGAGTATTATTTGATATAATTTGTATGCTTCAAGTCATCACATTAAGAATATGAACTCTTTTAGAGAGCAATATTTTATAGTTAATTTAATTAAAATTATTTCAAAGTAAATAAATGATATTTTCACTGGCACATCAAAAAATAATCATAATAGAAAACAAAAACTCAAATGTTCTCTTGTTAGTAGTGTATTAAATGTTAACCTTATTCCATTTGTGTAAGAAAAATATCATTCTTCATTTTTTATGACTTAGTTGATCCCTCTTTCAAAACATTTTTATTACCAGAGTAGTTTATAGTAGATTTAGTTCTATTTGTAATTTTCAATTTACTCATGTTTTGCTAAATTACAGGGTGCTTATCTATGGAAAGAGCTCTGGTGGGCTCAGTGGTTAAAGCATTCAGCTGCTAACCAAAAGATGGGCAGATGGAAGCCACCTGCCATTCTGTGGAAAAAAAAAAAAGATAAGACAGTCTGCTTCTTAAAGATTTTCAGCCTTGGAAACCTCATGGTGCTGTTCTACTCAGTCCTATAGGTAAGTCCAAATTGACTGAATGGCAGTGGGTTTGGTTTCCAGTTATCTACTAAAATTTTCCTTGGTAGTCTTTGGTATGGATAGGCCATAATGCAAGTAGTGCCATTTTTCTGCAGAGGCATTTCCACAATGTTCAAAATATTTTGTATATACTGTCTTAAATATAATACATTATTAATATTAATTTCACCTGTTTGTTTTCTTCCTTTTTTCAGTAGGGTAATTACTAATCTCTTTATTACATGGTTGCATTATATTTGTATTGGACAGTGCTTCACTAGGATGACCATGAGAATAGAAAGCTAAAAAAGTGAGAAAAAAATTAGGCTGTGAAGCTTATCATAAGTTGGCATAATTAATGTGTTAAAAATATGTTTGGGCAATATAAGCCACATTATTTATATCAGTGACAGACAAAAATGCAGTAAGCCAATCACTCAAATAATGGACATTGTAACTTCTTGTTAGGTTCCATCAAAGTGGTTCTGGCTCATAGTGATCCTATGTATAACAGAATAAAACACTGCCCAGGCCTGTGCCATTCTCCCAATAATTACTATGCTTGAGCCCATTGCTGCACCCACTGTGTCAATCCAACTAATTGAGAATATTCATCTTTTTTGCTTACAATGCACTTTACCCAGCATGATATCCTTCTTCTAGGACAGGTCTTTTCTGACAACTTGACACCATAATTCCAGTGCATCAATTCTTCTTTGGTCTTCTTTATTCATTGTCCAGCTTTCATGTTTATATGAGGTGATTGGAAATTCCATGGCTTGAGTCTCTAGGCAGCAGCTAAAAAGAATGAGAAATGCAGAGAAAGGATAATGAGAAAATGTTTCTCATAGGATCTGAAGTTCTAGAAAAATGAAGCAGAAACAGTTTCAAAGTAGAAGTGGATATGATTATGGTAATTAAATTGTGCTATTATTACTAATATTCATATTTTGCAGTCTTTCAGTTGTTAAACAATGATTTTTTTGACATAATAGTTATCAATAAAAGGAAAAAAAATAAATGAAGCTTCAAGTAAGTAGAAATGCTGAACATTGTTTAGATGATAAAAGAATCAAACTCTGACAAATACAGTGCCTAGATATTATCCTAGATTAATTACAGCTACTAGTGGGGACTGTTTAAAAATAATAATAATTCCTCTATAAGTGTTTATTATTATCAATAGGGAAATTCTTTGCCATTAAAATGACCAATGAGGATTTTTTTTTAAAAGAACAGCTGTAGTATATGGCCATAGGAAGTACATTTTTTGTGAATGCTGACCACTAGAGATGGACAGTCCACAAAATTGTGCCAATCTCTTTGTGATGCTAATAAGATTGTTATGTTAAATGCAAGTACTATGTGGCAGATGGCATAAATTCATTTTTTAATTTTTATTTTTAGGTGTGAAAGCATTTTTAAAATAAAAGAATACAAAGATTTTTCAGGACAAAGAGATATTCAGACAAAATATATTAAGAAAAAATATTGTTTAAAATAAATAGGTAAAATTTGCTAAAAGTAAAATTTTATGAAAAGCAATGAATGCTTGGTCAGTGTGCGTGTGTGCCTGTGTAAGAAGCAAAGAGAAAAAATTCTCTGGAATCATCAAAATATAGTACTTAACTAATGCTTATTGATATTTACTGCAATTCTGTATGGGCTATTATATTAAGAAATAAAGGAAAGATGAACCATCATTTATATTCACATGATGAGTTTATGGAAAGAAAATATATAAACTTTTCAGGAGCAGTGAGACCAAATATTGCTAAAATTCACTTACCAATATATAATTTGTATGTGTTTTAGGGTAAGTGATGAGTATTTTAAGTGGTTTAACAAAAGAGAAAACCCAAACAGCAAACCTAAATCCTCCGTCATCTAATCCATTCCAAGTCATGGGCACCCTAGAAGACAGAGTAGAATTACCTCATAAGGTTTCCAAGGCAGTAAATCTTTATAGAAGCAGACTGCCTCATTTCTAGAAATCTGTCAAATTTTTTGTTACACATGGGCTATTATGTTGTTGCTGTTGTTATTTGCTGTTGTTATTTGCTGTCGAGTCGGCTCTGACTCATAGCGACCCCTCCTTGTGTTTCCGAGGCAGTATCACTACAGAAGCAGATGATCCAACCTTCCTTCCAAGGAATGGCTGGGGGGTTTGAACCGCCAGCCTTCTGGTTAGCAGTCAAGTGCCTTAGGCACTATGCTACCAGAGCTCCTATAGAAAGGACGTTTTCCATACTTCCTATCTGTTTTTCACTCTGATGTCCAACTGCAGTTGTCCAGATTATCACAATAAGCTGTTTAGATGGGGGTGAGTAGACTTTTGTATCTTGCCTGCTACATGAAACTAAGGTTCTCAATGAAAAGGGCATGTGTTCTAATGGAATTCTCCCCTGGGGCACATCAAGTCATTTTGTACAATAACACACTAAGACAGGCGATTTATGATGTGTGACTGACTCTAATGCGACTTTCTCGTCATTTCATTTGTTTCCCATTACTCAGAAAAAAGACACATGTACTACATAAAAATCTGTTCTTTGTACTCCACAGGGGATTTCTAGTATATTAGATTCTGGTGGAATATGACATTTCGTAAAATTTAGAAGAACTATGTATTCAAAAAATTATGTTTAAATTTCTATAAAGAATTTTTAAAACATTCTAAAAGAACATCTACATTTATTTTTTGCAAAAGTTAAAAAAGCAGATTTTAAAAGATAAATCTCCATTTAAACAAGATTCCATTGTTATAATTAAGGTTTCTAAAATCAGTGCTATACAAATGTATATATTTTAAATATACACTAAGACTTTAAAATAAATTAGAGCTGATAAATTTGATTGCACATATATTTAAATCTCCTCAGAAGGAAGATCGGGCAATCTACTTCTGTAGTGATACAGCCTCGGAAACCCAAGGGGTCTCTATGAGTCAGATCTGACTCCAGGCAGTGAGTTTGGCTTTGGTTTTATTTTTATATTATTATAAAAATAAATATTATAATATTTTTTATTTATTTTATCTGAACCTCTGCTCCCTATCATAATTTTTTGTTTCCTCTCTTTGGATTTCTATAAACATAATTAAAGCTGTGGTAAAAATATTATTTATAATCATATATAGTATATCTGGAATATTTACATAAAATCTTCACTCTAATTAGGTTTTTTCCCTTAAAATGGGCCATCATTATTTTTCATCTTCTCTCCAAGTTTTCAAACTGTTTTTTTTGCTGTTATTTCCACTAGCTCTCCCATTTTTTTCTTGCTATCCACTTAAACCCTTTACATACTTACTTTCTTTGAATAATTTGAGATACGCTATAAATCTTATGTGATTCTGTCAATCTATATCTCTTCTTGTTGGCTTATGTAATGAATCTGCATTAAATGACAATCTTTCAATATTCCATCATTGTCTAGTGAGGAATTACACCTATGCATTAATATCTCATTTACTCTTCTATATCTAGAGCTCTACTGAAATATTTGCTCAACAAATATTTTCTTCCAATCTTTGGTTTGTCTTTTCATTCTCTTAATAATGTCTGTTTCAGAGAAAATTCTTATGAAGTCTTCCTGGCACATGTTTTGCTTTTATACACCATATTTTTGGTATTGTATTAAAAATTCAACATAAACAACGACCATGCATGTGGGTGTCACCAGATGGGGTACATAGGAATCAAATCAACTACATCTGTGGAAAGAGATGATGGAGAATCTGAATATCATCAGTCAGGGCAAGGCGAGGGGCCAATTATAGAACAGATTATCAACCACACTAATGCAAATTCAAGTAGAAGCTGAAAAAAATCAAAACAAGTTCAAAATAACCAAAGTACAACCTTCAGTATATCCTACTTGAATTTAGAAACTATCTCAAGGATGGGTTTGAAGCACTGAGCATTAATGACTAAAGATCAGATGAGGTATGGAATTACATCAAGGACATTACACATGAAGAAAGCAAAAACTTACCAACTCACATCAAGTTAATTCCAATTCAGAGCAATTTCCCCAAGTAGGGCTTCCAAAGCTGTAAATCTTTAAGGAAGCATATTGCTTTGTATTTCTTCTGTTGAGCCTCTGGTGGGTTTGAGCTACCAACCTTTTGTTTAGCAGGCCAATTATTTAAACACTATGCCACCAGAGCACTTTTAAAGAAAGGAAAAGATCACTAAAAAGACAGACGGGGGGTGGGGAAAAATACCTGAATGAATGTCAGAAGAGACTTTGAAACTTATTTTTGAATGTAGAGTAGCTAAACCAAAAAGAAGAAATGATGAAGTAACATAGCTGAACAGATTTCAAAGGACGGCTTAGAGAATAGTAAGTAAAGTATTATACAGGCCGGTCCTGAGTTATGAACATCTGAGTAATAGGAATCTTCTCTTTGCCCTTTAATGTTATGTACATTTTCCCTTAAAAAGATCAAACCAATCCCTTGAAATAAATTCATCACAATCAGCTTCACTTGCTGCAAGTTCCACTGTGAAGCCATTGAAAAAACTTCAAATTTTTTATTACATTAATGTTAAATTAGAAATATACAGACTTATTCTAACTTGATCTACAAAATCAACTTAGACACATTTAGGAAAATATACTGTTTGTAACCCAGATACTGCCTGTAATGAAATGTGCAAAGATCTGTAGTTAGAAAACCAAAAGGGGAACACATGCTCAGCATTTCTCAAGCTGAAAGAAATGAAGAAAAAATTTTAGCCTTGAGTTGCAATATTGAAGAATTCTGCAAGCAAAATATTAAATGATGCAGGAAGTATTAAAATAATATGGAAGAACACAGAGTCACTTTACAAAATAGAATTAATTGACAATCAACCATTTCAAAAGGTAGCATATGATCAAGAACCAATGTTATTGAAGGAGTTCAAGATGCGCTGAGGCATTGGCTAAAAACAAGTCTGCAGGAATTGCCGGAATACCAACTGAGCTATTTCAACAAATGGATGCAACATTGGAAACACTCACTCATTTATGCCAAGAAATTTGGAAGGCAGATACCTGGCCAATCGACTGGAAGTGATCCAGATCTGTGACTATTCCAAAGAAAGATGATCCAACAGAATGTGAAAATTATCATTGTCACTAATATCACAATCAAGTAAATATTTGCTGAAGGTAATTAAAAAATGGTTGCAGTAGTACATTGACAGGGAACTTCCGGAAATTCAAACCAGATTCAAAAGAGGACATGGAATGAGGCATATCATTGCTCATGCCATGTGGATCTTGGATTATAGCAGAGAATACCACAGAGATTTTTTACCTGTGCTGTTTTGACTGCACGAAAGCATTGGACTGTGTGGATCATAACAAATTATGGATAACAGTATGAAGAATGGGAATTCTAGAACACATAATTATCCTTGTGTGGAGACTTTACATAGACCAAAAGGCTATCATTCAAATAGAACAAGAGGATATTGCCAGGGACTTATTACCTAATATGCAAAGTAAGCACATGCTTAGACTATTGATAAAACAGGGGCACCAGTCATACAGAAAAGCAAAGATCAATAGACGTCAAGTAGACAGAACACAAGGGAAAGCGAACTCCATAATGAAAGGCAACTGGAAGGGCATTAAATAAAATTGATACAAGATTCGGTGCATGAGAATGTGTGGGCTAAAAAATTAAGTTCACACACATCAAGAGGGGAACCATGTGCTAGTTTGTTTAACTTTTGTGGCACCTACCACTTCAGCATCTTCATTGACATCAGTTGTCTAAGGTTCTCTCCTATGTGATTGAAACTCCTTTCTCAACAGAAAGAGTTCTGGTCTTGTAGTGGTTAAATATTTTGACTGCTAACAAAAAGATCAGCAGTTTGAACCCATTTAGACACTCTGTAGAGAAAGATGAGGGAATCTGCTTCCATAAAGATTTGCATAACCTTGGAAACCCTATGGGGCAGTTCCACTCTGTCCTAAAGGAGCACTATGAGTCATAATTGACTCAATCTCAATGGTAGTGGGTTTAATTTTTGGTTTAATATCTCAGTGTCTTCAGAGCATACCATTTCTTTCTAAAAAAAACACAGATGAAGGTGGGCTGTCAAGTCTAAGTCTTGCTATATTCATCCAATATGCATTTGGATCCACCATGAGCTGTTACTAGGCAAGGACAGATTATATTAATAGATAACAAGTCTCTGATCCATTTTGAGAGAAACATTTTGTCCATCCATCCAGATGGATCAACAATGCTCTTTGCCAGGATACAAACACAAGGGTATGCTCTTGTGCATGTCCTGGCAACAACCAATGGAAACACTAGGTTCAAATGACAGGTAAAAAGGAGGAAATTTAAATAAGCCAATCATTGTTCTGAATTAAATCCAGTTACTTTAAAATTGTATAGCATTTATGTACAGACTTATGTGCTGTACATAAGTTTTATAAATAAAAATATTTATAACTTTAGCTTTAAAATAGCTTCAGCATACACATGGATTCAATGCAGTATACATTTCACATAATATTTGCATGGGTAATAATTAAATATAATATTAAAAAAGAATACCTCTACATAATATTGGAAATATTAATATTATCTTACAAGAAACATTTTAACTTATGCATCAAGTAAGTTTCATTTTTTTATTCTTTGATGCATGGAAAAATGTGTTTGCTATTCCTCTATATATGGTAACAAATCGTCTTAGGCATATTAAGAGGTTGTAAAATATATTTTTTTAAAAAATCATGTAATATATGTTTCTGTTTTGCAACAATGAATGTATTTCTAAACTCATCTTCCAGAAAGCAACAAATGATGTTTTCAGAACATTACATCTACATTTAATCAGAATTATGTACATATTTCTGTGTAAGGAAATTAAAGAATTTGACAAGGAAAATCAAATAAAAGTATTTTATTTTCTATTTCCTTTCAGATTGTCTTTCTTGTAAGAAATTTATTGATATTGTCATGACTCATAAAAGAACTTTGCTCTTCGAGAGGTGGTGCTATTTTTATACCAATTATGTACATATTTTGAATATGGGAGTTGAACAATTCTACAAAGAGATAAAATGTACATTTTATGAATTTTGGGTATAATAACAATTATGTTTTCCTTTTTATTTCTGACCTATTGCCTATAACCACACATTTAGTTCTCTTTCATTGTCCATGAAGGAATGTGCCCATGACATTATAATTACATGACTCAGGACGTATTTTGTCATGTCCTAAACAATATCCCATTGTATTTGCAACATTCTCTTTGCAATCACTTTTGCCCTGGTGAGATATCAGCAGTAGTCCAATGAACTGTGAAGATTCAGTGTCGAAGGATGGAAAGTGGGTGAATGAGTTTTAAGTATTATTTCAAGACAAAATCATTCATGAAGATCTGCAAAAGATCCACCAACAAACATCTTATGATGAATTAAATTATTTCTGACTAACTTATAAGTATCTATATTTCTATCTCAGAACTGAAGAACAAAATCCCATGTTCCAAATCAACTTTTTCTACTTACTAATTTCCAAATATAATTTTTTGTGTCTACATCCAAATTCAAATGTAAATTTTATGTTATATATTTTATTGTTGTAAAATGTTTATTTTCAATTATCCAAATTTTTTACTATAATGTAAAATGTGACATAGTTTTATATGTAAGTAAAATGAAATGTCAACATCTAAGTGGAGTGTAAAAATGAAAGGTTGCAGAAAACAAAAAATGAAAAGGATTTGTGAATCCCTAACAACAATTACAAAATTAACATCCTTTTTAAAACTTAATGAACCAGATGAGACTTCTACTGAATATTAAAATTTAATATGTGCAAATTTTTGTACTACTACTGTTAGTGCTAAAATTACTAACAGCAATACAAATAAAACAGAATTCATTCTAAATTCTACATCCATTTCTTGCTGCAGTGAAAAATTAATACTGATGTAGACAATGAACCCACTTTTGTTGTTGTTGTTGTTATGTGCCGTCGAGTCAGCCCTGACTCATAGCGACCCCTCCTTGGGTTTCCGAGGCAGTATCACTACGGAAGTAGGATTGCCCAACCTTCCTTCCGAGGAGTGGCTGGTGGGTTTGAACCGCCAGCCTTCTGGTTAGCAGTCAAGTGCCTTAGCCACTATGCTACCAGAGCTCCCGAACCCACTTTAGAATGTGAAATTGTCATATCTGCAGACCCTATATATACCACAAATACAGATCCTGTTTTTTTGGAATAATTTTTCTTCAAATGATGTGTATTGTTGGATCAGAATAGGGCCAAGTGATTGTCAACATCAGAGGGGATCATTTGAAAATTCATATCAAAATTCTCTAGATAATAAGCAAACAAGATTCTGTAGCCAGAATATATTTCTAGGTGCAACACTAAAAGTGAAAATTATGAGAGGGAAGGGCTACTGTATTCTTCGGTGATCTCTGCATTTATTTATTTATTTATTTTAAACTGTAATTTGAGTGAAAGTTTAGAGAGCTAATTCGTTTTCCATGTGACAGTTCATACACATTGTTTTTTATTATGTTAATTGCAGGTCTCACAATTTAACAACTGTTTCTCCCACTTCCTGCCTGTGGTGATCTTTTCCCTTTATCCTTCTTTCCTATGCATTCCTTCCTTTGAGCTATCTCCCTGTTGAAATATTGCCCTTCTGATATTCCATGGTTGATTATATTTAATGGTTGATATACATATTTATATTTGAGGAGAAAGCTGGAAGTTCAAACCCACAAGCCACTCCTCTGGAAGGAAGATTGGGCAATCTGCTTCCATAGTGATACTGCCTTGGAAACCCAAGGAGGGATTGCTATGAGTCAGATTGAATTGACGGCAGTGAGAGGTTGAGATATACATATTTACATCAGGTAGCTGGTGTAAATAGCTATTTTTATACCAATTATATGCATATCTTGAATATGGGAGTTGAACAATTCCACAAAGAGATAAAATGTACATTTTATGAATTTTGTGTCTGATAACAATTATGTTTTCCTTTTCATTTCTGACCTATTGGCAACAACTTCATATTTAGTTCCCTTTCATTGACCATGAAGGAATGTGCCCATGACATTATAATTACATGACTCAGGACGTGTTTTGTCATGTCCTACACAATATCCCATTGTCATGTCCTACACAATATCCCACCAGAGAGTTCAATTCTAGGCCGAATAGGTGTCTAGGGGCGATAATCTCAGTGTTTTCACGAGGCTTTA
Organism: Orycteropus afer afer; assembly: GCF_000298275.1. Lineage (NCBI taxonomy): Eukaryota > Metazoa > Chordata > Mammalia > Tubulidentata > Orycteropodidae > Orycteropus > Orycteropus afer. The sequence continues at coordinate 185,506 of NW_006922264.1, read as the reverse complement.
GCAGTTAAGTAAGCTTGGTCTTTTTTATGATTTTGAGTTTTATTCCATATTTTTCTCCCACTCTATCCAGGATCTCCTACATTGTTCCTTTTCCAAGTGGCTGACAGTGATAGCTGGGCACAATCTAGTTCTGGTCTCAGGGTCATTTAGGCTGAGGATTGTATGGTCCCCTAGTCCCTTGGACTAATTGTTTCCATACATCTTTGTTTTTCTTCATCTGTCTTTACTTTGTTGCATTTAGATGTTCACTCGCAAGGTTTTAAGGCACAGTCACTTTTCATCAAAGTAGGATGTATAACAATATTTTTGGGTAGTATGTCATGTCTATTGAGGTTGATGTCCCTCGTGACCATAGTCCTGAGCCCACAGTCCCAACAACTTGCTCCATCACGGTGTTTGGCTGTGGTTAAGAAGTTGTCATAACTTTGCTCCCTGTGAGTTATATTATACATATGGAATTCTCATTGCACATACAAATATGTATGTAGAAATATCATCTGCCAAACTTATATATGTTTGTGGGTATATTCCCTTTTATTTAGAAATATATGATCATTCAGTATTTCTACCTATGTTTATACCTATAGAGTAATGCTTGGTATTATAGATAATGCAATATTGTGTATGTAAAAGTGTTTATTTTTGTTGTCTGTACCTATTATGCACCTCTCTGTGTCTTCTTTTTACTTACTATTACTGTGTTGTTGCTCACTTTTGGTAGATTGCCTTCACTTTCACTAAAATCAATACTTGACTCTTACCTATATAGTAATTTTCCCTCCTGTTCTTGTTAATCAACAAAGTCTCCATCCATATGTAAACATATCTTTCAGTCATTTCTTTTGTTTAGCGTGGAAACTATTTAGTTCTAAATTATTTAATCTTTGGGTTGCTACAGATGGATTTAGTAATTGGTGTAACTTGAATATGATTGATAAATATAAAAACAGTTCAATTCACAGAGATTGTATGTTGTTATATTGAAATGAAAGACAATGTTTTTGCTTAACTTATGAAGTAGAAATATAATTCAATAGATAGCATTATTTATTGAAAAACAGTTTTGTAATGCCTTTTTTCTGTCATTATAATAATCAATAAATATCGACTATCTTTTCTAGGAACAAATTAAATGTTTGGGTCTCCACAAAATAGAAATTTTGAGGGATTTACTTTAACTTGTTCTGTTTGATTCATTTTTAGCAGGTAACATCTCAAAATATGGAAACACTGCAAAAAGACAGCCCATTGCATATATCTAAAACAAATTTGAAAAATTAATAAATTTAGTAAGTAATTAAGTTCATTCAAGTATTTTCAGTGAACTAAGTATAGCTCAATATTTCAGTTTCTCTGTACATTTCACTCCTGACCTTTTCCATACTGATCAGCCAAGTATTGTGTTAAGAAACATATCTTCACCAAATGGAAAGTTTGTCAGTGATTTATCATACTTACTAGCTTAAAAAGTCATACTAGTGAAGATATTGCAAATCAAGTATTTCATTATTTAATGTTAGGTGTTAAAGTGTTTTTTCTAAGTGCAAAGGCCAATCTTATGACAATGTTGCCAGTATGTCAGGACATTACAAAGGCACGCAATAGAAAATTATGGAAGACAATGAGTATTCCATTTTCATACCAGGTCCTGAACATTCACTTATCTTTTAGATTGTAGAACAGTAGATTACTGTCCAGAAACAGTTGATTTTTTTCCTACTGTTCAGTTGATCTCTATATTTTTTTACCACCCCTACTTACTAATGAGCAGTTTTTAAAACATTTGGGCCATGATTGGGTATTAAAATGCCTTTCTGATACATGTTAGGAAGCACATGCTTTAGCAATGAGTGCAATCCTGGAAACATAAACTCAGTTTCTAGATGTCTTAAAAAATAGTGCTGAATGCCAGACACGAAGAGGACACACCAAAAGAGGAAAAAAAAAATCTCCAACAAAATGCAAACACTAAAGTGTTATGTTGGTTATGTGGAAAAATATTTTACAGCATTTTCATTGGATGAGTCAAGCTCTCCAATATTCAGAAATAAATTTAAAGACATGTACAGATCTTTATAATTTGTTGGAAAGACTATCCTTTTTCTGTTACATTTCTTTCAGCCATTGTAAAAGATAAATTGAGTATACTTTTGTTGGTCTATATCTCTGCTTTCTATTCTGCTCCATTTGCATGTTTGTCTATTCTTTTACCAATACCATACTCCTTGATTACTGTAACTTTGTAGTTAAGTCTTAATGTTGGGTATTGTCAATCTTCTGACTTTGTTCTTCTTTAGTATTGTGTTGACAGAGTATTCTGCCTTTTGTCTACTGATGAATATCTCGGTCTCCACAAACTAACTAACTGGGATTTTGATTATGATTGTATTGAATCTATAGATCATATTGGGAAGAACTGAAATCTTGATAATATTAGGTTTTCTTATCCATGATCTTTAATTTCTTTCAACAGAATTTTATAGTTTGCTTACTATGAATATTGTGTTTATTTTGTAAAATTTACATAAGTATTTACTTTTTTGGTGCTAATGTAAAACTTGGAGCTCAGGTGGTATAGTGAATAAGACCCTTGATTGTGAACAGGAAGGTCAGTGGTTCAAACCCACCAGCTGCTCTGTGGAAGGAAGATGGGGCAATCTACTTCCATAAAGACTAACAGCATCAGAAACTCAATGGGTGTTGCTATGAATTGGAAACAACTGGATAGCAGTGAGGTTTTCTTTCCTTTTTTTTTTTTTTTTCTTTTCTTAATGTAAATGTCACTGTTTTAAATTTAAATTTCCAAATGCTTATTTATGGTTTACAAAAAACCATTTGACTTCTATATATTAACTTTGTATCATGGAATTTTGCTATAATCATTTTTGGTTGTTTGCTTGCTTTAGGTCAATGTCTGTGATTTTACACATGTTATTTTAGGTGCTGTTGAGTTGCCTCCAATTCATAGCTACCCCATGTACAACAGAATGAAAATCTTCTTGGTCCCGTGCTATCCTCACAATCCTTGCTGTACTTCAGTCTATTGTTGCAATCACTGTGTCAATCCATTTTTTTGAGGGTCTTCTCCTTCTTCACTGGCATTCTACTTTACCAAGCATATTACCTTTCTCCAGGACATGGTCCCTTCTGACAACATGAGCAAAGTAGGTTAGATGACATTCTTCTGGAAGTCCATGGTATTTTCAGTATTCCTTGCAAACACCACAATTCACAAACATCAAATTTTCTTTGGGTCTTCTTTATTCATAGCCCAACTTTCACATGCATTTGAGGTGATTGAAAATACCTTGGCTTGGGTAGGTGAACCTTATCCTTCAAAGTGATATCTTTGCTTCTTAACACTTTAAAGTGGTTTCTTTCTTTTTTTTTGATTGTTTGTTTGTTTGTTTGTTTTTTCCCCAGCAGATTTGCCCAGTGCACAACTCCATTGGATTTTTTGACTTCTACTTCCATGGGGGTTGGTTGTGAATCCAAGTAAAATGAAATCCCTGACAACTTCAGTCTTTCCTCTATTTATCATTATGTTGCCTATTGGTCTATGTGTGAAGATTTTTCTTTTCTTTATGTTGAAGTGTAATCCATAGTGAAGACTGTAGTCTTTGATCTTTATCAGTAAGTGCTTCAAGTTTTCTTCACTTCCAGCAAGCAAGGTCGCATCATCTGCATATCTCAGATTGTTAATGATCCTTCCTCCAATTCCAATGCCACATTTTTCTTTATATAGCTCAGCTTCTTGGGTTGTTTGCTCAGCATACAGATTGAATAAGTACAGTGAAAGGATACAACCCTGACATACTTCCTTCCTGATTTTAACCCATGTAGTGTCTGTTTATTTATTATTCTGTTTGAACAACAGCCTCCTGATCTATGTACAGGTTCCTCATGAGCACATTTAACTATTCTGGAATTATCATTCTTTGCAATATTATTCACAATTTATTATGACACACACAGTGAAATGCATTTGCATAGTCAGTAAAACAAGTAACCATTTTTTTTTTTCTTTTTGGTATTCTTTGCTTTTAGCCAAGATCCATCTGATATCAGCAATGATATCCTTTGTCTCACATCTTCTTCTGAATCCAGCTTGTATTTCTGGAAGTTCCCTGTCAATACACTGCTGCAACCATTTTTAAATTATCTTCAGCAAAATTTTACTTGCATGTGATAATAATGATATTGTTAGTTAATTCCCACATTCTGTTGAATCACCTTTCTTTGGAATGGGCACAAATATTGATCTCTTTCAGCTATTGGCTAGGTAACTTTCTTCCAAATTTTTTGGCATAAGTAAGTGCCTCCACCACATTATCCCATTATCCATTTGTTGAAATATTTCAGTAGGTATTCTGTCAATTTCTGGACCCTTCCCCTCCCCCCCCAATGAATGCCTTCAGTCCATCTTGGACTCTTTTCTTTGATACTATTGGTTCTTGGTCATATGCTACCCCTTGAAATAGTTGACCAGTGCTTTTTGATACAGTGACTCTGTGTATTCTTACCATCTTCTTTTGATGCTTCCTGCATTGTTCAATATTCTGTTTCACTGAAAACTAAACCTAACTTACTGCCATGGAGTCAATTCCGAATCATAGTAACCACCATTAGTTTTCTGAGGCTGTAACTCTTTGAAAGTAGATTGCCCCATCTTCCTATTGCAGAGAAGCTGTTTGGTTTGAACTACAGACCTTCTGGTTAGCACCCAAATGCCTTATCCACTGAGCCACCAGAGCTCCTTCTGTTTCGCCAGTGAAGGTAAATGTTGAGGGAAAAATGTAGAGCTTATTTCTATGTACTTTCCATCTCTTCAAGATTTTGTCTTTCAAGCCTTCGTTTCCATAGAGACTTTCAGGTGTTACCAAATATTTGTTTTAAGGAATATTTATCATGTATTTTTCTATATTCTTTGTTGTTATGGTTGATATTGATCAGAGTTTTACAGTAATACAAGCTGCTCAGTCTTACCTAAAGCATGAAGTGCGTCACAGGAAATTTAATGTAAGCAATTGGTTACATTGTTACATGGACGATCAAGGGCCAAAAGGAGAAGGTGCAATAACTTGACTGAGAGTAGGAAAACACTATTGCAATTGGATGTGAAAACTAAAGGTGTCTTAATTTCCTATTGCTGCTTTAACAAATTACCATATATTTAGTAGCTTAATGAAATACAGATATATTATCTTCCAGTTCTGGAAATCTAAAGTCCAAAGTGTGTCAGCAGAGTTGGATTATTTCTGGAGACCACAGAGGAGAATCTTTTTCTTTGCTTAGCATCTTCTAGAGACTGCCCACATTCCTTGTCTACTCCTCCCCATCACTCTGACCTTTGTTTCAATAGTCACATTACTTTTTCTCACTCTGCTTTCAGGATTATATTGCCTTCTTTTCCTCTGCTTCCACCATCAGATCTTATTCTCTTGCTCTGATTTTCCTGCCTCCTTCTGATAAGAACCCTTGTGTATTTCATTGGGCTCACCCAACATAATCATATCTACTAGGTGCTTTTTGCCACATAAAGTAACATATTCACAGGTTGCAGGATTAAGATGTGGACATATTTGAGAGGGCATACCACAGTGAGTTATAAGACCTTGAAGACTATGATCACCTAGTAGAATTCAATAGCATAGACTGTTGAGCAGGAATTGGAGTGAAGGCAGAGACAGAACTACTGTCAGAGAACCATCTGATAGGAGAATAAGGAGAGATGTGTTATAAATTCACTCAGATATCACACTCTAATCACTTCTCAGCATTTCTTATTGGTGAGCATGGCTGGAAGCTAGATGACATTGGACCTCGGGAAATACATTTTGGATATGTTAGCCCCAGTTGGTGTGGAACCAAACAAGTGAATGATGGATAACAAAAGTGAGGTCAAATAAGCTCAGGAAACCCAACAGTTCTTTCTCCTCATTATTATTCATAATAATAATAAACACTCATAATAAAAGTTTCTTTTTATTATAAAAATTGAAATACAAGAAAAGAGAAGGCCTAATTTCTTGGTGGCACTACATTGACTGCAAGGAAATAAATAATTTCACAAATCATGATGCGAATATAGTCCTGGCTAGTCTAGAAAATAAGCAATAATGAGAAGCATTTTGTTTTCTAGTTCTTAGTATTTTCTCCTTTTTTTCTTTTCTTTTTGGGCTACTAGTACTTGGTAAAGGAGGTATTTTCAGTTCTTTAAAAGGTAATGGACCTTTTCATTGAAAGTACTTTCTTTGAAAAGAACTCAATGTATCAGTCTTTTAAACTGGATGGTTTAAAAAATGTTTACCTGTTTTATGACAACCAGGCTCTGCTTCAACATCACCTGAGTAATCAATGCCCTCGTGTATATATAGTCTAAGAGTTTGAAAGCCTGTCATTTAGTTCTCGTGTTTGCTCTCTTGAAATACAATACAAATCACAGTACAAAAAAAAAAAAAAAAAAAAAATCACTGCTAGAGTCAAATCTGACTCATAGTGACCCCTCCTTGGGTTTCTGAGGTGTTATCTCTACAGAAGTAGATTGCCCAGTAGGAGTGGCTGGTGGGTTTGAACCACCAGCCTTCTGGTTAGAAGTCAAATGCCTTAGGCACTATACCACCAGAGCTCTTATAGACCTTTATTTAATGTTTTGTGTCATTGCACTGTATGTTCTGAGGGAGCCCATTTCAAAATTGTGTGAATAATATATAACAGCTTGTTAGGGAATTAAACATCACTTAGATGGTGCTTCATCTGTAACCAGTGAAGCACAGCTGCAGCAGAAATCAGCACCTGGCACACATGTAAAGTCAATTGAACTAAATACATTCAAATAGCTCTATTCACAGGATGAAACAGAAAATGGATGGCCACTACTTCAGAATGGAAATAAACCTCCAATAACAACACAAAGTGGTTCACTTTAGACAGTCATATCTGAAGACTGTAATTAAAATAATTAATTACCTCTCTAAAGACGTGCTCAAACACTATATAATAGCTACCGCCAGCTTAATAGTCTGTTGGTTTTTTGACAGCTAAGTATCATTCTGATTAAGGCATTGGGCTGCTAACCAAATGTTCAGGGGTTTAAACCCACCATGAGAAAGATGAGGCAGTCTGCTTCCATAAAGATTTACAACTTTGGAAACTATATAGGGTCACTATGATTTGGAATCAACTTGGGGGCAGTGGGTTATAGTTTATTGTTTGTTTGTTTGTTTGTTTTTAAATATTATTGTAGAGTTAAAAAAAAGTGGAAAACTATAGTTACTTTGTATACACTTGGCCTTAATATGTTAGCATAGGACTGATTGGCTTATATTTGGAACTGGGATTCAGAAAATCACCACATCTAAATTGAGGAAATATATTTTAACATTGAGGACATTGCTTTGGATAGGTGTTTTTGGTTTATTTTAATTACCTTAAAATGAGTGCCTATCACTCATCTGTCAGTTTGTCATATTATGGCAGTTTACATGTTGCTTTGAGGTTGGAGGTTATGCCACAGGTATATCAAATACCAGCAGGGTCACCCATGGTGGACAGGTTTCAGTAGGGCTTCCAGACTAAGGCAGATTTGGAAAACGGAAGCAGCCATTGACTTCTCAAAGATTAGGCCAGTGAAAACCTTATAAATAGCAGTGAAACACTGTCTGACATATTGCTGAAAAACTTTTATGAATAGCCCTGAAACATTGTCTGATGCAGTGCTGGAAGTTGAGCCCCTCAGGTTGGAAAGCACTCAAAATGTGACTGAGGAAAAATTACCTCTTCATATTAGAGCTGATGTAAATGATATGGTTAGGGGTAAAGTTTCTGGGACCTCCATTTGCTGACATAGCATGACTCAAAATGAGAAGAAACAGCTGCAAACATCCATTAATGTTCAGAACATGGAATTGATGAAGTCTAAATCTAGGAAAATTTGAAGTTGTCAAAAATGAAATGGAAGCCTAAAGATTGATATCCTTGGCATTAGTGAGTTGAAATGGACTAGTTTTGGCCTTTTTGAATCAGACAACCCTATGATATACTATGACTGGAATAACAAATTGAAGAGGTATCTTGTGGTATGAATGACAACGAATGTTTCAAAATTTACCCTGAAGCGCAAGGCTGTCAGTGATGGGATACTATTCATACATCTACAAGGAAGACCAGTTAATTCTACTGTTATTCAAATTTATGCACCAACCACCAAAGCCAATGAGGAGGAAATTGGAGATTTCTACCAACTTCTGCAGTCTAAAAATCAAGATGCGTTGATTATCACTGGCAATTGGAATGCAAAAGTTGGAAACAAAGAAGAATCACCAGAAGCTGGAAAATATGACCTTGATGATAGAAATAATTCTGGTGATCGTATGATAGAATTTTGCAAGACTGATGACTAATTCATTGCAAATACTTTTCTCAACAACATAACAGCAGTTATACATGTGGACTTCACTAGATGGGATACACAGGAATCAGACTGACTACATCCGTGGAAAGAGGCAATGGAGAAGCTTAAATCATTAGCCAAAACTAGACCAGGAGTTGACTGTGCAATAGACCATCAACTGCACATATGAAAGAACAAGTTGAAGCTGAAGACAATTAATACAAGGCCATGAGAGCCAAAATATGACCTTGATTATATCCCTCCTGAATTTAGAGACCAAATAAAGAATAGATTTAATGCAATGAACACCAATGACTGAAAACCAAAGGTATTGTGGGATGACATCAAGAACATTATCCATGAAGAAAGCTGAAGGTCATTAAAAAGACAAGAAAGAAAGAAAAGACCAAAATGGATGTCAAAAGAGACTCTAAAACTTGCCTTTGAGAGGAGAATAGCTAAAGCAAATGAAAGCAATGATAAGATAAAAGAGCTGAACAGAAGAAGATTTCAAAGAGAAGCTCAAGAAGACAGTCAATTATCATAATGAAATGTGCAAAGACCTGTAGTTAGAAAATCAAAAGGGAAGAACACACTCAACATTTCTCAAACACAAAAAACTGAAGAAAAAAAAAAAAATCAAGCCTCGAGTTGCAATACTGAAAGAATCTATGGGTATAATATTGAATGATGCAGGAAATATCAAAAGGAAATGGAAAGAATATACAGAGTCACTGTACCAGAATGAATTGGTTGCTGTTCATCCATTTCAGGAGTTGGAATATGATCAAGAACCAATGGTATTGAAAGTAGAATTCAAAGCCGCACTGAAGGAAGTGGTGAAAAACAAGGTTCCAGGAACTGACTGAATACCCATTGAGGTGTTTCAACAAATGGATGCCGTGCTAAAGGCACTCACTCATCTGCGCCAATCCATTTGGAAGACAGCTACCTGGCAAACTGACTGGAAGAGATCCACATTTGTACCCATTCCAAAGAAAAGTGATCATGGAATGTGGAAATTATCAAACAATTTTATTAATATCACATGTAAGTAAAATCTTGCTGAAGATAACTAAAAAAAATAAAAAATAAAAAAAATAATGGTTGCAGCAGTATATTGACACAGAACTTCCAGAAAAGCAAACTGGATTCAGAAGAGAAAGTAGAACAAGGGATGTCATTGCTGATGTCAGATGAATATTAGCTGAAAACAAAGAATACCAGAAAGATGTTTACTTATGTTTTATTGACTATGCAAAAGTATTTGATTGTGTGGATCATTAGGAATTATAGATATCATTGAGAAGAATGGGAATTCTAGTATACTTAATTGTGCTCATTAGGAACCTGCACTTAGAACAGGATGGTATTACTCTAACAGAACAAGGGCATATGACACAGTTTAAAATCAGGAAAGGAGTCCATCAGGGTTGTATCCCTTCACCATATTTTTCAATCAGTATGCTGAGTAAATAATCTGAAAAGTGGAATATATGAAGAACGTGGCATGATGATTGGAGGAAGAGTCATTAACAACCTGGGATATGCAGATGACAAAACCTTGCTTGCTGAAAGTGAAGATGACTTGAAGCACTTGCTAATGTAGATTAAACACTACAATCTGCAGTATGGATTGCACCTCAACATAAAACAAAATCCTCACAACTGGATCAATAACCAGCATCATGATAAATGGAAAAAAAAAAATGAAGTTGTCAAAGATTTCATATTACTTGGATCTATAATCAACACCAATGGAAGCAGCAGTTAAGAACCCAGATGTTGTATTGCACTGGGCAAATCTGCTGCAAACTGCCTCTTTAAAGTGTTGAAGAGCAAAAAAGTCTTTTGGAACACCAAGGCACGCCTAACCCAAGCCATGGTATTTTCAGTAGCCTCAATGTATGTGAAAGCTGGACAATGAATAAGGAAGACAGATAAAGAGTTGATACTTTCCAGTTGTGTTGCTGGGGAAGAATACTGAAAGTACCATGGCCTGCCAGAAGAGGGAACACATCTGTATTGGAAACAGAGCAGCCAGAATGTTCCCTGGAAGCGAGAATGGCCAGATTTCATCTTACCCACTTTGTCTACGTTGTGAGAAGGGTGTCATGCTGGGTAAAGTGGAAAGTCAGCAAAAAAGGGAAAAGCTCTCAAGGAGATGAATTGACACAGTGGCTGCAATGATGGGCTCAGTTATAGCAAGGGTTATGAAGCTGGCTGAGGACCAGGGATTGTTTTATTCTGTTATACATAGGGTTACTCTGAGTTGGAGCTGACTTGACGGCACCTAAGAAAAACACCAACAAAGTTAAACTTGTTTTTCCAAAAAAATTGTTATTTTAAATTCCTGTATTTCATGTTAAAGAAGACATCACTATCAGTTTATCACATATTTTTTAAACACAGCAAGCACTAACACATATATTTTAGGAGTAACAGACAGGGTAAGTTCAGGTTTCATAATGGATTTCTTCTCATCAGGATGGCAGATAAGGAGTTTGCTTAGAAAGTATTCTCCGAGCAGGTGGCTCAAATGTATCCTTAAACTAGCAATCTATCTTTGAGGACAAGTATCTTTTTTTTTTTTTTTTTTGTCCCGAGCCCACAGGTTCAATTACCTAGTCCCTCTGGGTAGCTAGCTGTGACCAAGTAGTGACTACAACCTTGCCCCTTGGAGGACAAGTATCTTAATAACTCTTTTAATTATTAAGTTTCTGGATTCTGAATGGACTTGGATCAAGTTTTCAAGAGAAATTTATCTGTATAAGACAGAGGACAAATTTGGAGAGGGTGGTAGAGAACAGAACACTGTTGAATATGTGAAGTGGTCCTATCCTGTTTCTTCTATATTCCCAGTAAAATATATAGTAATAGAGAACTGCTTTATTGATGCAGGTTAATATGGGCATAAAATAACTCTTACAAGGATAGAAGCGAAAATAATATCCAGGCAACATGGAAGATGGAGGAAATCTCCCATAGATTTGAAACGGAATTGTCAAATACTTAGCATCACTCAAGTTTTGCAATGAGTCAGAATCCACTCGATGGCAGTGGGTTTGTTTTATTTATTTATTTTAGCATTGCTTACAAGTTTATTAATAATCTAGACCATGATTAAAGTCCTGTGTTTTTATTTTTTTCCTTTTAATTACTTCACTTTTTTCTTTAAACAGTAGTCATTTTGGAAACTTAGTATGAGAATATGTCTTATTTTTTTATGCACCTACATCTTTGTACAAGAAGCTCCCATTCCTGATATGCCATATGCCCTCCTGTAGTCTCTGGCACTGTTCCCTAAGACTACCTTCTTATTCTTACAATCTCTGCTTTTCTTGAGTGGGAAATTATTGACTCAATTTCCTTTTTCTAGTCTCCTGTTGTCCCCTTATTGGTATAATTTTTAACTTGGATTTATTACCATTTGCCTATTAATATATCTCTCGAATTTAATTGAAAAATTGAAAGGTAACAGTCATATGTTATTAGTTATGTAACCAGAAGTGAATAGTAGGCATTTAAAACTGTATTGAATAAAAAAATGTAATTTAATATAAAAATTAGTTATTTTTTCTTTGAGAACTTCTTAACAGTGAAGTTATTTAAAGATCATAAAATCATATATAAGTTGGTGAATAAATCTATCACAAATAAAAATGCATAATATTGTAAATTTCCCCATTTTTATTAAAATTAGCAATATTTCATTTTCTTATAAATCTCAGTATATCATTTACTTTTTACACAACTGAGAAAATAACTTCTATGACTTTTGGAATTTTTAACTGAGACGTTCACATGGACAATTAATCCAAATCAGTATGATTTCTTTTGGCAACATTTCACAAATAAATACATCGAGAAACTCTAGAGTGAAGAGATTTTTATTGGTTGCTGAATGCCTTGAGTGGTGCATGCAAAATATGGTTTCAATGGCTTAATCTAACTTTGATATGACCTACACTTTTTCTGTAAATGTTTTATGTGAGTATGTTTAGCATTGTTTTGTCCTGACTATAGAACAGGTAGTGTTGCAGAAAGAGAAAAGGCTTTCTCAACTACATATTTAAAATACAATGACCACATTTTTAACAGAAGTCCCAAGAACATGCTACAATTCTTGTCAGAATAAATAAACAATGGTTAGGTTTTCACTAATGTCTGAATCAAAGTAAAACAGATAAAACAATGGTATTCTAAACACTGTATAAAAGGCAATGGAGTAAAATCATACATTTAGTACAGACAAAGAAGGAAACCTATGAGGTTAGAGGTACTATTATGCTTCTTACTGTTTTAGAGTGTTTCCAGGACATAACATAATGAAAGGGAAACCTAAGTGGAGTGCACAGCACTTTCTCTGAACTGGGAACAAAGCTAAGAAGTCCAGGGATATCATAGTGGGCAGAGTTAGCAGCCAGAGTACTGCAGAGTATAGAGCTACACTGAAAGATAACCCCAGAGATCTAAAGAGGGTCACTCTCAAATAGGCGGCATGTGATAAAACTATACTGGAGATCATACTCCCCAGGGAAGAAGGTAACACCCTCTGAAAGAATTAGAAGGAATCGTGTCCAACACTTACACAGGGCCATGAATAGTGCTTGTTTTCATTATTCAGACTATAAAAACTCAATTCACAGAAAGCCCTCAAGAAGGTCTTGCCTCAATTCCAAAATCAAAATAAAATTTACGTCAGTAGTGTGGAGTAATTATCCCTAGACTGAGCATTTTTATGGTACCACATAACAAACTACAAAACAAGACCAAAAAACGAATAGTGTTTCCAAATAGCTTAACAGAAAATAAGAACAAAACTCATGAATACTTATAGAATCACCAAGTGTGTGGTTCAAATAGCCTTAGAAGTCACACAGCATCTCTTCTATCACAATCTATTTGTCTAAGCAATAATAAACCTGCCTAGTCTCAAGGGAATTTGAATTACAGGTGTGTCAAGAAATCTTCAGGCAACATTTAAAAATTACCAGGGTTATAACTCAAACCCTTTTTGTTGTTATTTTATGAATGTGGAAATAGATTTTCTTAAAAATTATAAGACCTAGTTAATTGAGTCAGAGAAAAAGGCTACTATAACACGTAGAAGCAAATGAAAGCATTAGAAATTCACTACTTAAGAAATTAAAAATTAAAAAAATATATATATATATAACTCAAGTAATACAATCACATTGATATTTTTGATGTGTATATATAAGTATGATGAGTCTCAGTATCTTCTCATTTAATTCTATTGCTTGGCATTAAAAAAGGAAACTGTAAAATAATTAAAATTTAATAATTGGAGGTCCTGGACATAGCTTTTGTTTCTGTTATTATTATTGGATCAAATTAATATGTGGCAATTGTTATAAAATTAGAGTCAAATTTGTAGACTTTTCTCCATGTTTGTCCACATAGGCCATTGGAATTATATCGATATTGCAGATGACTGTTGATTAATCCTAAATGATCTAGGTAAATCAAAGCTATGTAGCAAGAAATAGGTGAGCATATCACACTTACTTCAGAGTGAGAATTGTCTAAGAACTGACAGGGAAAATTATATAGTTTTCTCATTCCAAAGTTATTTTGTATACATTCTAATTCTAAAATAATTAAATATACACAGATATTTAAATCATATTTAGTAGTAAATTGCATTATTTTTGGTTTGAGTGATTGCATTCAAAAATTAACCTAACACAGTGGTAAATATCCATTCTTTCAAATGTTGTTGTTGTTATGTGCTGTCGAGTCAGACCCGACTCATAGCGACCCCTCTTTGGGTTTCCGAGGCAGGATCACTATGGAAGTAGATTGCCCCATCTTCCTTCCCAGGATTGGCTAGTAGGTTTGAACTGCCAGCCTTCTGGTTAGCAGTCAAGTGCCTTAGGCAGTACACTACCAGAGCTCTTAGTATTCTTTCAAATACATAGTCCATAAAAATAACTTCTTTAACAAATTATTATTTTATTATTTTTTCAGTGTATCATACTTCTGTTAATATATATAAGTATTTTATATTAATCACTAGATTGGTTCCCTTGTAGATACTAGATATGCTATATGGATAATAGACATATGTTTCAATTTAAAAACTTTAAAATATTTTACAACATTGAGTTCAAAAGTAATGGAAATGCTCAGAAACGATTGTCCTAATTTATTTTTAATGTGAATGGACAATTTCATTTAAAAATTCTAGATGTTTTTATGGTCAAAAAAAAGACAATTTTTAAATTGAAGATGGTCTTAACAATATGGAATATAGTTTCATATACTCATCAATAAAATATGTATAATTCATTCATTTTAAAATTTAAAATAAAGCATGTTTCAGGTCATATTCTTTTCTAAGTGGATTTTTCAGAAATATATAATAAAAATTGATATTGAATACAGATGAGAAATGTAAATTTTGACTAAATTAATTAGAAGTTGTTGCTATCATACTTCACTCATCAGTGGATTAATATTTTTGTTTTACTTTCTGTCAGTTTTCAGCTATCAAGATTTGATAAAATTCAGGTATATTTCATTTGATAATCTGAACTCTATCTGTAATTATGTTGTTCTTAGTTGTTGTTGAGTTGATTCCAACCAGTAATGACCCCATATTAGAACTGCTCCATAGCCTTTCAAAAACAGAACATCAAACCTAACTCCCAAAGCTCCTCTGGCTTTCAGCTAGTAAATAAGTGTTTAACAATTTGCAACACCCAGGGATTCCTATCTGTCACTATAGTTCTTTCAGTATAAGACTTGTCAATCTTTTTATGAACCTTATTTACTCAAAAGAAGCAAACAGTGAAACTGGATAAATTGTACATGAATAGTGTTTAGAATCTTTTTCCTTTAGCTCATTCTTTTAATTTCATAGTAAAATGCAGCATGCCAATATTTGAAATACAATTAGCACTATCTATTTATTCAGATTGTCACAACTTTCACCTTCTAAAACTAATGAGAATTTTGATCTACTTCCTTCCAGGTTTCTCCCAAAAGTGGATGTGTTAATGATGTTTGCAATACCTCATGCTGCAGCAGGGAATAATGAAGTCTCAGACTCAGATGCTTTATTATCTTCTAAGGAATGATTTCTAAACATAACAACAGGGATAATTTTAGTAACTGTGAGTTTGAGGTGGTTATAAAAAGAAATTATTTACTTGCTACTTCCTGCATTTTTTTTTAATCCACCAAACTGATGGTTTGTGAATAAAACAATATACTCCTTAAATGATGTTATCAACTTCTAAATAAGTGTTTCTTTATTCAAAATTGATTTTCAAACATGTTATTTTTGTTAGGGTCTGTCGAGTTGGCACCAACTAATCATGACTGTAACATGATAAAATATAGTAATTTTAGTTATTAAATATTTTTTAGATTGACATTAAAGTTATATTTCAAAATTTTGATTACCATATAAGATGCCTAAGGCATTTGACTGGTAACCAGAAGGCTGGCAGTTCAAACCCAACAGCCACTCCTCCAAGGGAAGATCGGGCAATCTACTTCCATAGTGATACCGCCTTGGGGAACCCAAGGAGAGGTCGCTATGAGTTGGATCCGACTCCACGGCAGTGAGTTTTTTTTTGTTGTTGTTGTTGTTATAGGTTATCAATTCTCCTTATATAATTTAATTTTAGTTAAATTAATCTGCATTGAAGAGGAACGATAAGATTAGAAATGACCATTTTGATCTAGCAGTCCTTAAATTTAGGTTATCATGTCTCTCCAAATATTTGCTAAATGCTTTTTCTTTTTTTCTTGAACAATAAGGAATAAAATCATACAGTTAATTTGTAAAATTATAAATTTTAAAAAAATGGGGATAAAAAGCATATAAAAATGAATACTTCCAAAATGATTGCACCATACTTAAATGTATACTGGACTTGTCACTTGTCATTTTTCTTTTCATTAGGGATTATAGAAGAAGAAAATATCTTCTATACTGTGCTTACATTCCTCAATTTGGTGGGTCTCTCAGTGTTATTTCATATTTTTTTTTTGCACTCTAAGATAGATATATATATATATATATATATATATAAACCAAAAAAACACAAACTTAACTGCCACTGAGTCGATTCTGATTCATAGCAACCTCCTTTGGGTTTCTAAGGTGGTAAATCTTTACGGCAGTAGATTGCCCAGTCTTCCTTCTGAAGAGTGGCTATTGTGTTTGAACCACCAACCTTCTGGTTAACAGTCAAATGACTTAGGTACTATGCCATCAGAACTCATATGTGTGTGTGTATGTGTGTGTGTGTAGCTGGTGGTTCAAACCCACCAGCCACTCTCTCTGTGGATGAAAGATGACACAGTCTGCTTCTGTTAAGATTTATAGCCTTGGAAAACCTAGGCAGTGTTGCTATGAGTTGTAATAAACTTGATGGCTGATGGCTGTGACTTTGGAGCTTGGAGCTAAGATATTAATGTATATATGTATATATTGTTTTGTGTTGTTTGTTGTGTGCCATCGAGTCAGACCCGACTCATAGCGACCCCTCCTTGGGTTTCTGAGGCAGTATCACTACGGAAGTAGGATTGCCCAACCTTCCTTCCGAGGAGTGGCTGGTGGGTTTGAAACACCAGCCTTCTCTGGTTAGCAGTCAAGTGCCTTAGCCACTATGCTACCAGAGCTCCCATATGTATACACTTTTAAAAAAAAGATATGTTTGAGAATATTTTTAGTGTAAATCAAAACAAGGTAGGAAAGTGTTTGATTTAATTGAAATCATGTTCTCTAAGATTAGAACTCTGCCATTTTATTTTGAAAGATTGTCAACATGGAAATAGGAAATTATATAAAATATTTTAACTCATTTTTCTTCTAAGATTTTAATTAGATTACCATTAAATGCACAACAGTGAGAATTTCAAGTATTTTATTAAGGTGATAGAATTTGATTTCCCAGGAGCAAACTGTTGACAATGAACAACATTTGTTAATTGAAATTATTTTTGTTGTCATGGTGAAAACTTTAATTGACTGATGACATTTATCCCCTGAACTTGGGCTTAGTTAATTTTAAGGGAAAATAAAAAAAAGAGAGAGAGAGAATTAGCAAGAACACAAACATGCTCATATTTACTTGACCATATTTTGTACATGTGGATATTTATGGTCTCTGGGTTTTTTATATCTTCTGTAAAGACAAAAGAATAAGCTAAATTATGAACTCTCAACATTCAAAAAGATAATTTTATGTTTTCATTTTTTGGCTTTGAAACAATTCTAGCATTTTTTCTCATTTTAAATTGATATATCTGTTACTGTAGCAACATGAAAAATTTAATTCTTTTTCATTTTAACTGGCAATGGAGCCAGCATGATCATTATTTGATGACAAACTTGTAATTAATTTTCTTTTCTTTCATGACTTTTCCATTGGAGAAAATAAGAGAACTTGTCATTGAATCTGAGAGTTCTTATAATAGAACTTTCACATTAAAAGAATTTTTTTTTTCTTTATTGTAACAAATTATTACAAAGCATTCTCTATTTCTTTTAACAATCTGATAGGCTAATTATTTTCTTTTTTACAGATGTGGAAATTAGACTCTGATAAAATAGGTTCTAGAATTCTGTTTTAAACTTGACATATTTTCCTGTAGATTGTAAAATTATTTTCTTCACCCAATAGCTACCTTTGTAAAGTCATGTGACTCTAAAAAAAAAAAAAAAAGAAAAAGAAAGAAAGAAAGAAAAGCAGAACGCATCAATCAAGATCCTTATTTACAAGTTGAAGTATGAGTAGCTTCATGGCAAGCTCCCATTTGGGAATAAATGAATATAAAAAAGCAGTTAAGATAAAGGTCAGCAAATAGGAGAACAAATGTTCACTGTGTGAGGATGAAGATTTTTGCTTTGTTAGGTCTGACTCCATATCACTAGAATAAAACTCCATGTTTTTAGTTAAAATGCCATTTCTTTAAACATGCCTTCAACCTTGTGTTATAGTTAATTTCTTCTCTCCAAGATTCAGTTATCAGTTGCTGCTACATTTTGTGATCTCAGATGGGGCCTTCTATGTCAACAAAGGCTCCTGGGCAAGACTTTAGGACAAGCCACCCAGGCTTTGACATACACCAATGGAGCCTCCTAAGGATTATTGACTGCTGGGGACACACAGAGAACATTTCTTTTCTTAATTATGCATTTTCCTATCTAACTTTTGAAAAATTTTTAACTAATCCTGCATGAGGGTTGTGTCTCTTTTATTTTAGTATAAGAACCCCTGGTTGAAAGTGCTGTGTAGAACAGGAGCCTTTGGAGTCACTGTGACCCCATCTGTGGTAGTTAAATTTGTATGTCAACTTGGCTGGGCCTGGCTGAGTGGCTGGGCAGCTGTAGTAGTTATTCTCCATGATAAGACTGGCAATCAACTCCATGGTGTCATCTACCACAAGCAGCTGAGTAGCTGCCTTGGGGATGTGGTCTGCTTCCTGTATATAAGGAGAAACCTTGGGGATAATCTCTAACTCATGGCATGCTTGGACCCTGCATGTAGCTGTGTCATTGTTCAGTGGCCTGCCATGCTCCGCCAACCTTGACTTTCAATGGACTTAAGTTAATGGCCTGCCGTGTGGTTTGGTAACATCAGGACTGTGCCTTTTTACTTGTCAACCTTGGGCTTGGCAGCCTCAGGAGCCAGCAGCTGTCTGGTGAAGAAATGCCTCTACCTCCAGTGGGCCAGGAGCAGGAGGCAAAGCTAGACCCCAATGTTGAGGGGCTTTCACCCAGCCCCTAGAGCCTTGCACTTTGAACTTGGACTTAAAGCCTCCAAACTGTAAGAGAATAAACTGTTTCTTAAGGCCATCCCATTTGTGGTATATTCTTGTCAGAGTGGCACTAGGTAACCAGAACATATCTGTCTCTCATTTGTGCACCTCCTAATTAAACACCTTTCTCCTTGACCTCTGGTGTGGACTATTGGCTGCACCACTTCAGGCCACATGCCACCATTTTTCGGTTTACTACTACATAGAATTTGTTAGAATGCACACTGTTCTCTCTTAATATATAGACAAATATTGTTCTGGAAAGCAGAAGACAAAATACGATATACTAAAAATTGTATAATACTAGAATTATGACAATTTATAAATGATCCAGAAAGGTAGACTATAATGAAGAGGAATTCCACATCAGGACTGGAAGAAGACTTATCACAAACCTGTGATAAGCATATGGCCCAACGTTGCTTGCTAAAAGTGAAGAGGACTTGAAGCAGTAACTGATGAAGAACAAAGATTACAGCCTTTAGTATGGATTATACATCAATATAAAGAAAACAAAATTCCTCACAACTGGACTATGAGCACATCTTGATAAACAGAGAAAAGATTGAAGTTCTCAAGGATTTTATTTTTCTTGGATCCATAATTAACACCCAAGGATACAGCAGTCAAGAAATCAAATGACATATTGCACTGAGCAAATCTGCTGCAAAAGACATTTTTAGAGTGTTAGAAAGCAAAGATGATGGCTAAAGTTAACCTGACTGAACTCATGGTACTTTTAATTGTCCCATAAACATGTGAAAGGTGGACAATGAATAAGGAAGAATAAAGAAGAATTGATGACTTTAAATTATGGCGTGGCATTGTTAAAGAATATTGAACATACCATGGACTGCCAAAAGAACAAACAAATCTGTTTTGGAAGATGTATAGGCAGAATACTCATTAGAAGGAAAGGTGCTGAGAATGTCTCATGTACTTTGAACATGTTAATAGGATGGACCAGTGTCTGGAGAAACACAGAACAGTTGGTGAAGTAGAGGGTCAGCAAAAAAGAGGAAAACTCTTTACAAGATGGATTAGCACAGTAGCTGCAACAACGGGATGGTGTAGAACCAGGAGGTGTTATGTTCTATTGTACTTAATGCAGCTATGAGTGGGAACTGACTGGATATTCCACAGCACATAACAACAACATTTTAAATTATAATATTTTATATATTTAATTTACATTTGTTCATTGCTTGTTAAGAGAAATATGAGTAAATTTAGTATGACATATTTGTGTCCTTCAATTGACCAACTTTGTTATTAGCTCTAAAGGCATTTCTTTTTTTTTTTTTTTTTCATTAATGCTTTATTGTTTTTTATGTACAAAATTATATTCTATATGAATGGAGACAGTTTTATCATATTTTTTTCCCAAAAAAGGAAACTTTAATTCCTTTCCTATTGGATTGCCTTTTTACTATTATTGTCTCATTTCCTACCACTTGACTTTCCTACTACTGTGCTTTCCTCACAATAGTTACCAGGCTTGAGCCCATTATTGCAGGCACTGTGTCAGTCTCTCAATTCATTGAGAATCTTCCCTCAAAATCTTAGCTGTAGGTTTTTGTAGCATTCTTTTATCAGCTTAAGGAAGTTTACTGAGAATTTTAATCATGAGTGCATGTTGAATTTTTTCAAACACTTTTTCTGCATCTTATACTATTTCTTGTTTAGTTTATTAATATAGTGGGTTACGTTAATTGATTGTCAAATATTGTATCATCTTCACATTCGTAACAACAACTCTTGCTTATGATATATTATTATTTTTATGTATTTTTTCAATTTGCTAGTAGTTTGTTGAAGGAGATCTGGTGGTGTAGCGGTTAAGACATTTGGCTGCTAACCAAAAGGTCAGTGGTCAGTGGTCGCCATTTGAAATCACCAGTGCTTATGGAAGAAAGATGAAGTAGTCTGCTTCCATAAAGGCTTACAGTTTTGGAAAGCCAATGGGGGTCACTATAAGTCAGAATCTACTCAATGGCAGTCTGAGAAATTTTTCATATGCTTTCATGAATAATATCAGTCCATATGCATAGTCCTGGTCTAGCGGCCCTGATGGTGCACTGGTTAAGCACTCACCAGCTGCTTTGAGGGAGAATGTTGCAGCAGTCAGCTTACATTAATATGTACAACCTTGGATATCATAAGGGACAGTTCTACACTGTCATTTAGGGTCATTATGAGTGGAAATCAACTAGATAGCAGTGGATATTTAGATTATCTAATTCTTCCTGGAGGAGCTCTAGCAGTGTAGTGCTTAAGGCATTTGACTGCTAACAAGAAGGCTGGAGGTTCAAACCCACCAGCCACCCCTAGGAAGGAAGGTTGGGCAAACTACTTCTGTAGTGTTACCACCTAGGAAACTCAAGGAGGGGTCACTATGAGTTGGATACAACTAGATGCAAACATGATTCTTCCTGGATAAATTTTGGTAGTTTGTGCTTTTAAAATTTTATCTATCAAGTTATTTATATTCTTTCAATATCATTTTAATGTCTATTGGATCAGTAGTGATAATCTCTCTTTCATTTCTGATGTAGGTGATTTGTGTCTTTACTCTTGTATGTGTTGGCGAAATTAACTATAGGATTATTAAATCACATTGATTTTTTTTTTTCCTCTCAAAGAAGTACCTTTTTATTTCATGCATTTTCTCTACTGTTTTTCTGTTCTCAATTTTATTGATTTTTGGTCTTATCACTAGTGTTTCCTTACTTCTTTTTGTTTTGGTTTAGGTTAACTTTTATTTCTTTCCATACTTTCTTAAGGTGGAATTTTAAATTATTGATTTAAAAGCTTCATTCTTTTAAAATACAAGCATTAATGAAATATTTTCCTTCTAATCCTACTTTGAATGCATTCCTCAAAATTTGATGTGCTGTATTTTTCTTTAAATTTATTTAAAAATGTTTTCTATTTTTATTTAAATTTCTGCTATGAGCCTTGGATTATTTCATAGCATATTTCTTTTAAGTTAATTTTAGCTTTTTCAAATATCATTCATTATATTTTGTTTAACTTTATTATGGTCAAAGAACATATTAAGAGTAGTATCATTATTTTAAATTTAGTAAGGTTTGTTTTGTGGCCTGTAAGCTGGTCTATCTTAGTAGGCTAGAACATTTTTTAGGTTACCCTATGATTTATAATTTTCTCCCTGAGTTTAGAACAGTCCATTCTGTCTTGCAACTCTCTTAACTTCCTCACCATTTAGTTCTGTAACTGCACAGTCTTTTCCCTTGTTTTGTTTGTAGTTGTCCTCACTTGCCAATTGATGTCTCTGGTTCCCTGTTTACAATCTTGTAAACTCATTTTATTTTGGCTATGTCCGTAGCTGTGGTTTCTGGGATATGTCATCTTATGTGTTAATGGTCTGTTGATATTTGCTAT
>NW_006922264.1:140033-161519 GCF_000298275.1 Orycteropus afer afer | reverse complement strand
AAGAAAGAAAATAAAACTAACAAACAGGAAAAAAAGAAAAAATAAGACAAAGAAAAAAGAAGTTGTAAACTAGGACCTTTTCAGTTCTGTAATGCAGGTCCATAGAGTTTTTGGGGTTACTGGAAAGCAGAACCTCTTCTTAAGCCCTTGGAATCTGGTAGAGTGCTGTCTCTTTAGGTTGTCTCTAGATGCTCGTTACGTGTTGTTCTGTTTTGTCTTGGTTTTATGGTTTAATATTTTGAAAAGGTGAAGCTGGTGTGTTTTATTTTATTATTGATTCAGGTATGTTGGGTCGCTCTGCTATTTTCTTTGTTATGGTGGAATCACTGTGTGTAATGTGGATATGTGTTTCTTTTTTTTGTAAAGAGGGTTTAGAGTTCAAAGCAGGAGGTTTTATGGTAATTGGCTGAATATGGATTCTTCTACTGGATGACTGAAGTTATTGGTGCAGAAGTTGGGAGCAGAAGAAGGAAAGCTTGGTGTTGCTAGTGTTGGTTTCTAGGGCTTTGAGCAGGCTAGTATTGATGGTGTATTTATTTGCAATACCGGGCCTCAATCTCAGGAAAGATTCCTATTGTTAGAGGGTTGCAAATTTCTGCCAATTTCAGGCGCACTCAAAGACCCCGCCTCGGTGGCCCCACAGCACCAAAGCGTGGCTCCAAGGAAAAATTCATGGGATCACACTCTTCTCTGGTTTCTTTGCTCTCTGTGCCCTATCTGCCCATGATGCTGACACAATCCCGCCAGACTGGTATTGACCGGCTCTGGAGTTTGTCTGCGATACCGCCCACCTGCGGCGCCAAAGGTGTGTGCAATTTCAGCTGTGTTGGAGTTGGGGGAGTACCTGCTAGTGACCTGTGGTCCCGATATCCGTGGCAAGGAAAAGCACGGTGTCTCCCAGTCTGACCCAATCCTACTCTGTGATCTGCTGGGAGGGGAGGGGGCTAACCTATCTGGCGCATCAATGAGATCTCCGCCTGAATCTCAGCAGTTGTGCCTATGCCTGCCTGCACCAAGATCACCCAAATTACTGACAAAATCAGCTGCTGGAGGCAGGTCTCTGCTGCTGCCTGCTGGAATATTGTAGTAGTCACTGGTATGCTGCTATAAGGTGACTTTGTTCTTGGTTCGGAGATCTCAGGTGGCCGCCTTTGCCCAGCAGACAGTGACTGCCCCAGGAAAGTTTCCAGTGGTCTCTCTTGGGTGCCTGTCCATCGTCTGGCAGTAGCTCTTTCCTAAATAATCTCCCTGTGCCTTCCCTCTAATTCTGCTCTTCTGTGTTTGGTGCACCCTGATTCAGTGAGCTATTCAGAGCACCAAAGTTCCTAATTCAAACTGTTGTGCCTAGTTTTCAAAGTCCTTAGATTCCAGAGGGAAAAAAAGCATGCTTTTCACTGGTGAGACTCCATTTTGAATCTAGGACATTTTTAAACCATATGGATCAATTCTTTATTGTGTAAAATGAATTCATGTATTGAATGATGTCTAGTATGGGGGGTCCAGCTCATTAAAGACCTGTAGATTATAACAATAATTGTACAATAAATACTCCACACAAAATTTTAAATGCCTCCTAGAGAAAATGATGCCTCCAACTGCAAACGACTGATTTGAAAATTTATGAATATTTTAATTATTTCATACATTAGTTATTTTATTTATATCTGCTTTTTTTAATCCTATTTTAATGTTGTGCAATTTAATTATAAATAAATCATTTGACATTTATTTGCATCTTTGAAGTTGTTCCTTTATCTAAACTAAGTAAATTTGAGAAAAAAAAAAATATTTACAGGTGAATTCTTTTCATTTAAGTCTTCTCTTTGACTCTATTGTCTTCACCTCTGCCTCTATTCCTGTGTAATGTGTGTAGACATAAGTACCTGTTAATCATTGTCAGTATTAGAGATTATGGATTTCCTTGCCACATATTTATTTATATCAACAGAATAAATAACGGTTGTACAAACATTAGGAAAAAAAATCCCTTATGTTTGTAACTTTTATTGTGGTGAAATTGAAGTAGATTCCTTCAAGAAAATTACTTTTTTACTTTCCATCTAAGGGAATGTAGCTTGAGCAAGCATCTCTTGATTGGTGGTGGTGGGCAAACTGTGAGCAATTTGATAATCACTTAATAATAATAGCTTTGGAGGTAGCAATTTAGACCAGCTGCACTGGACTGTCTGGATCTATCATTATTTCTGCTCTGTGAAATAAGCTGTCATTATAATCCACACAAGCACATTTCTCTCTTTTCACAACTAGAACAGTTTACCTGGAACAAACAACAAGGGGGAAATTTACTGTAGAAAAATTCTTTTTGTAGAGAGGACAGCTTGATATAAATAATGTTATTAACGCATTTGGAAAAGTCATTTTTCCTATTTTTCTGTCCAACAAATGGTGTTACTATTTCCTTTACAGAGGCTGATAACAATGATTTGAGAAGTCCCACAAAGCACATTTCTCAATTGAGGTAAATACTGCTACATGACTTGTTCCATTAATCTTGCATCATAGCACAATTAGTAATAACTGACACTTTTCTTTTAGCTTCTTATATTATATACATATATATTGCAAAGAAAAATATGAGAAAAAGGCACTGCCAAATATCTAAATTATTTTTGAAAACTATTTCAACTATAATATAGTTTTCCTAAGTTCTCTAATAAAGCACACACAATACTTTATGAATATCAAGCTCTACTTTGCACTCTAATAAGTGTGAACATGCTTCATAAGACCGACTAAGATTAATAGTATTACTATTGGCAGACAATATTTTCCTGAGAAGTTACTTTTTGACATAAACTGTGTTTTATTATTTAATATGATGTATTTTAATAATCACAATAAGACTTGAATTTGGGTTATAGCTAGCAAACAGAAATCCAACAGTTAAAGCCAGTCTGCCTGTTCCAAAAGTTTCCATAACTACATAATACTACGATATCCCAAAGAATAGAAATGAGTCTAATTTAGGAAGTTGAGAGTGTGAAGACAGTGTTCCAGGAAGTGATAATTGAAACTGTCAAGGAACAGAGGCAGTCAGAAGCCTGACTTATTTTACTGATGTTGAAAGATTATATGTAACTAGAGGATAAAATTTAAAAAGGACAGTTAATAAGAATGATGCTGAATGGATTCCTCAGAGACAAAGTAAGGGAAGGCTCACACCATCTGCGGAAGGAAGACTGGGTGATCTACTTTCAGAAAGATTTACCTCCGGGGAAACCCAATGAAGGTCACTGTGAATCAGAATCAACTTGATGGCAGTGGGTTTGGCATTTGGGTTTGGTTTTGATGAAGTGGTGGTTAAGGCATTTTACTGCTAACCAGAATGTTGGTGGTTCAAACCCACCAGCTGCTCTGTGGAAGGAAGATGGGACAATCTACTTCCATAAAGATTTATCATCTTGGAAACCGAAAAAGAGTCCTTATGAGTTGGAATTCACTTAATTGCAGTGAGTTTGGTTTGGTTTGGTTTGGTTTGGTTACAAACAATATTAAAGAGTCTGGGCTTACCCCTGAGATCATCAGGAAATCATTGAAGGATTTTTAGATGATACCTAAAATCCTTATACTGTTTAAGAAATCTTCCTTTGTTTTTCTTGCTAATGAATTGTAGGGTTAGAAGACAGAAGTAGAATGACAATTTATGAAAATGATTCTGTGTTAAAGTTGCTGTATGGCTAAGTCCTCGTTTTGGATAATATGGGATGTATTTTGATTAGAAAATCTCAAAATCCTTGGTGGTTTATTAGATCTGTAAGAAAGTAAACTCTAGAGTAGCAAAATAGATTGTCATTTTATGGTAATAGATTTGTTAATAAGGTTGTATTGTTTTGCCAAGGGGTCAAGTAACCTGAGGGGAATTTGGAGGGCACAGACTACTTTAGATACATAGATAGATTTTTTACTGAATTTGTATCATTCTTTCTCTCTTTTATCCCCCTCCTCCCACCCATGCTAGCTCCTCCCCACTCCCTCACCACCTTTGCAATTTCTGAATCACAATCGGTGCTAGTTTCTGAATACAGTTTTCTTTTAAAACTTCTTTCCCAGCCAGGTATAAATGATGTGAAAATCAAGTTTTCCTCTAGGTTCATTTCCCCCATTCTTTTCAAGGCATTTCTCCCAAGCCTCCCCAGTTAACTTCCTGCTTGAGGAAATCACTGGGCTGACTTTAGTTCATCCAGAATCCTTGTAAGTAAGCTAAAGTTTTCAGATAGTTAAGTCTTAAAGATATTTTTTATTTGAACAGAAAACTAGAGTGGGTAAGAAGACATCAAAATTTTAGAAAAATAAAAAATAGTTCTGACTAAGATAATGACTTGACTTTAATCCTAGTTATACCTCCCATATTCTGATCTCCATTGAAATGAACCACATTGTGTACAAAACGTGAGCTCACTTCTGCACTGACCTTTCAGGACTATTCATCTATCTCTCTTCATCACTTCATCACTGACCTTCCTTAAAAATATAGTGTCAAACCCATCTGTCCATTTCATGATTTTTTTTCTCATTATTTCACCAACAAATAAATACCAGATATCTGTCCTGTCAGAAGTAACTTGATGGCAGCGGGTTTTGGTGGATGGGTTTACTTCCACTCAAAACACTACCACCAAAGAACTTGCAGTGCCAAATACTTGTTTTTTATCTTATTCAAACCATCTGATAGAGACTTCTCAGGTCTAGGGATATATTTGTATATTTTGCAATTTAATCACATTATTTTTAACTTTTGTATGAAAAATAAAATCTATTTACTTAATCAGATTGTAAATTAGAACTTGCAATGGTGGAACTCTTCTACTTCTATACTATTTTAGTGATTATAACTGTAAGCCATTTCATCTCAGAGATATTTAGCAAATCAGTGAGATTTAGTAGACTCTAGCTCAAAAAAATCTCCACTATTCTTTTCATACAGAATTGCAGAATTTTACTTTCAGATGTCTTAATCATAAGTATTATTATTGCCTATGTTCTGGTCCCACCCTCATCTATCAGTTTGTCATACTATGGTGCCTTTCATGCTGGAAGCTATGCTACCGGTATTACAAATACCAACAGAACCAACAATGGTGAACAGGTTTTAGTGGAGTTTTCAGAATAAGACAGACTAGGGAGAATGATGTGGCTGTCCACTTCAGGGATAACTGGCCACTGAAAACTTTATGAAAAGTAGTGAAACAGTGTTTGATATAATGCCAGAACATGAATCTCTCAGATTGGAAGACACTCACATATAACCACTTTCACCATACTTATTAAATCTGTATGCTGAGCAAATAAACCCAGCTAGACTATATGAGAAGAATGTGACTTCAGGACTGGAGGAAGACTCATTAACAACCTGAGATATGCATATAGTGCAACTTTGCTTGCTGAAAGTGAAGAAGACTTGAAATATTTACACAGGAACAGCAAAGAATACAGCCTTTAGTATGGGTTACACTTCAACATAAAGAAAACAAAAATTCTCACAAGTAGACCAATAAGCAACTTCATAATAAATGGAGAAAAGTTTAAAGTTGTCAAGGATTTAATTTTACTTGAATCAACAATCAATGGTCATGAAAGCAACAGTCAAGAAATGAAACAGCATATTGCACTTTGCAAATCTGCTCCAAAAGACATTTTCAAAATGTAAAAGAACAAAGATGTCACTTTGGAGATTAAGATGCATGTGATGCAAACCATGATATTTTCAATAGCCTCATATGAATGTGAAAGCTGGACAATGCATACTTCAGAAGAATTGATGCCTTTGAATTGTAGTTTTGGCAAAGAATAATGAAGGTATCATGAACTTCTAGAAGAACGAACAAATTTGTCTTGGAAGAAATACAGCTGGAATGCTTCTCAGAAATAAGAATGGACAGATTTCCTCTCTTATACTTTGGTCATGTTTTCTAACATCAAAAATCAGTGAAAAAGAGACCCTCATCGAGATCAACTGACAGTGGCTTCAGCAATTTGTTCAAACACATTGTTTGAGCATGTTTTCAAACAATGATTGTGAGAATGGCATGGGACGGAGCAATGTTTTGTTTTGTTGTACATAAGGCACTATGAGTGGGAACTGACTTGTTGTTGGGAACTGACTAGTCAACAACTAACAATAGATGTCTTGAGAGGTTTTAAATGTCCTCCCTTTGAAACATGCCTCCACTTTGTTTCTGAAACAACATATTCTACTTTTCTCCTGTCTTCCATCATTGTTATTCAGTCTCTTTCACTGGATATTCTTTCTTTGCTCCTTATATACAGCTACACTCTAGGTTTCTCCTCAAATTACCTTCTTCTCTTCCTGCTCTAACACACTTTCCCCTTTTGAAATTGTTCTGTCTTTTGATTTTTATCAGTAAATGATTTTTAAGATTATTTAAGCACCTTCAAAAGTTTAAGTCCTCTATAACATACTGCTTACTTGACAACTCCTCTCAAGCATCCCATAGGTATCTCTTTGCTATCTGTCTATTACCTTTATTTAATAAAGACAATTTCCTCCATATTGTCATTCATAAGGTACCTTGGGAGCTATCTTTTAACCATTTTTATTTTCACCTCTACTCTCACAGGTCTTAAGATTTTTATTTTTTTGTCTTTTGTTCATTTTATTCATAGACATTTGTTACTTTTCCTATATTACCACAGGTGATGCCTTAGTTCACACTCTCATTTTCTCTTCTTTCAACTCTTGTTTTCAAAAATTGGCCCTCTGCCTCCAGCCTTGTACTTAAATTAATTATGTGCCTCCCCCATAGTTGCTAAGGTAACACTTCTAAACTACAATATTTACCAGATTACTTCCTTGCTTAAAACTCTTCAGTGGATCACAATTTACTGCAGGATGAAGTCCGTATTTCTTAGTGTGTCATACTAAAACCAAAAAAAAAAAAAAAAAAACAACACTGCTGTTGGGTTGGATCTGACTCATAGCAACCCCTCCTTGGGTTTCCCAGGCAGTATCACTATGGAAGTAGATTGCCCAACCTTCTTTCAGAAGAGGGGCTGGTGGGTTTGAATCGCCAGGTTTCTGGTTAGCAGTCAAATGCCTTAGGCGCTATGCCACCAGAGTCCTCCATAAAGTAAATGTTCCAAGCCCCCAAGGTTTATTTTCACTTTGACTCACCTTTCCTCCAACCCCTCCAGTCTAATCGCCAAAATATTTCTAGTTCAGCAATGTTACTATACTTCATACTTTTGGTACATTTTTTTTTTTTCCTTAATTTTCAAAAAATGACTTTATTTACTAGCTAGCAACTACTCTTCACCAACTTTCAACTTATTTTTTGAACTCTTCAATAAAATAGCTAATCTTTTCTTTGTGACCAGACTCTAACTTATATATTCTAGCACCTATAACATTTATTGAATGTACGTATTTCTCATCTGCCTCCCTCTGTTTAGTCAAGTGAGTTCAGTAAGTCACTCAACAATCATTTACTGAGAATTTCCTTTGAAGGGTATGTGAAGATGGATATGATAAACTATGCAGCTAGAATCACAGTCATCTAGATCAATTGATTGATGATGATGATAATGATATTATTTTCTATTGCAAATACATAGATTTACCCAATACCCACCAGCCACTCCTCGGAAGGAAGATAGGGTGATCTACTTCTGAAGTGAAACTGCCTCAGAAACCCAAGGAGGGGTCTGACAGCAGTGATTTTGCTTTTTGTTTGGTAGAAACAAGGTACTTTCACTGAATGAATGACTAAATTAATATACAAAATAATATTCTCTCTCTTTCTTGCTCTTTTTCTCAACTCTATCTATTGTCTAAGGTTAAACTAATTTCCACTGTGGAACTTTCCTAGATTACCTCATGAGAATGACAATCATAATGTAGCTGTGGTGTTTTGACTCTAAGGAGCTATGATGGTGTAGTGCCTAAGGCATTTGACTGCTAACCAGAAGGTTGGTGGTTCAAACCCACCAGCCACTCTGTGGAAGGAAGACTGGGCAACCTACTTCCATAAATTGACTATGTTACCTAGGTAGTCATTAACTTTCACAGGTTGTGATTAGTGGTACCTATTTAGCAAGTTAATTATGAAGATTCAGAAAGATAACTGCATTTAAATTCCAGAACATATTAAATAGATAAGTTATATTTGGTTGAATCAGTCCCCAAATTTCTCTTATAAATTATAAAGTCTTTTTTCTAGCCCTATGGCTTGCAACAGTCTTATATTTAGTTTGATGAGTATTTCTTAACCTTATTACTTGCAAATTTACTCCTGTGATGAGTAATCATATATTTTATTTTTACCATTGATATTATCTACTGAAATGCCTTGTAGTTCACAGCCACTAAAAAGCGTTTATTTATGGTAGGAATGCATTTATTTTCCACAAGTTATATTCATCTCATAAAATGCAAACATTCCTACCCAGCACATACAGACACTTTGTGTTACTTAGGATTTTCAATAGTCGACTTTGTAGAAGTAGATAATCAAGTCTGTCTTCTGAAATTGGATCAACACCATTGTGATCTAAACTAACATATTTCTCCTGAAAGTATACACAAGTGAAAAGCATATTTCAATTTGTTAATATCACCTTTGAAAAATAAAAATGCACTTTGCTTTGCAATGGATTGCCTCCCTATAATTTTTCATTGAACTGAATATCTTTCTAGTTTAAAGGAACAAGTCATAGTTATAATATTATACCATTTGGTATAAAACTCTTGCATACCTCATTTTTTTGCACTTTATTGTCTTTGGAGATATTGTGCTTTTTGCACATTGAAGGTTTGTGACAACAATTGGGTCAAGCAAATCTATTGGTTCCATTTTTCCAACAGCATGTGCTCACTTTATGTCTTTGTGTCACATTCTTGTCATTCTCAAGGTATTTCAAGGATGACTTGAAGCACTTACTGATGAAGATTGAAGTCTACACTTTGTAGTATGGATTACATCTCAATATAAAGAAAACAAAAATCTTCACTAGTCCAATAAGCAGTATCACGATAAATGGAGAAAAGATTGAAGTTGTTAAGGACTTCATATTACTTGGTTCTACGATCAACACCAATGGAAACAGCAGTCAAGACATCAGAAGACATATTCCTTTGGGGAAATCTGTTGCAAAAGATCTCTTTCAAGTACTGAAAAGCAAAGATGTCTCCTTGAAGACTAAGGTGAGCCTAACCCAAGCAATGGTATTTTCAATAATTTCTTATGCATATGAAAGCTGGACAATGAATAAGAAAGACCAAAGAAGAGTTGATGCTTTCGAGTTGTGGAGTTGAAAAAGAATGCTGAAAGTACCATGGACTGCTAAAAGAACTGACAGATCCATCTGGAAGAAGTGCAGCCAGAATGCTCCTTGGAAGCAAAAATGACCAAACCTCATCTCACCTACTTTGGCCATGTTATCAGAAGGAACCATTCCCTGGAGAAGGATATCATGCTTGGTAAAGTGGAGAGTCAACACAAAAGTGGAAGGCTCTCAACAAGATGGATTGACACAGTAGCTGCATTGATGGGCTCACATATAGCAAGGATCATAAGGATGGCAAAGGACTGGGCAGAGTTTTGCTCCATTGTACATAATGTCTCTATGAGTCAGAGAAGACTCAACGACACCTAAAAACAACAACAACATTGCACACTTAAGAGACTACCAAAACCAAAGACCAAATCCACTGCTATTGAGTCAATTCCAACTCACAGCAATCCCTATTGGGTTTCCAAGGCTGTGAATCTTTACAGAAATAGATTGCCTCATCTTCCCCCTGCAGAGCAGTTGGTTGGTTTGAACCACTGATCTTCTGGTTAACAGACAAATGCTTTATGCACTATGGCACTAGAGCTCCTCAATAGACTACAGTAGAATGTAAATACATGTTCTATATGTGCTAGGAGCCAAATAAGTTGTGTAGCTTATTTTATTGCTATATTTGCTTTATTGTGGTGCTCCAGAACTGAACCCACAATATCTCCAAAATATGCCTGTTTTCATCTTGTAGACCTGATTATAATTATTTTCTAAACTTTCATCTTTACAGACTAAATAATACTTATTTTCTATGACTCCCTCATTTTAATTTTCTGAGTCATTGAATGTTAAGAAGAGGGGAGCTAAAACCTATTCCCTACCTATTATAAGTTTAGAAGGACTTGAATAATGTTCCAGTTGTCTCTGGAGCAGGGTGTGAAAATGGTTAATACATTCAGCTGCTAATCAAAAGTTTGAAAATTCAAGTCTACTCAGAAGTACCTTGAAAGAAAGGCTTGACTATCTGCTTTTAAAAAATCAGCCATTGAAACCCTACAGAGCACATGTGGGTGGCCATGAGTTAGAGTTGATGCCACAGCAATTTGTGCTGGTGCTGGGAGGATGTTGTTCCAAGGACACTTCTGTTTCCAGTTTATAACAGGTAAGAGTACAAACAATCTCAAATACCACTAAAACACTCTCTTCTCCTTTGGATGAGGTGATTTCCCTTTTAGTTCATTCTAAGCAGACTATTCAGTCTGAGCAGTTTTGTTTCACTTCACTAGAAAGCTGAGTGGTCCCTTTACACCAGTGCTTTGAATTAAGTAAGTCACTGCAGTCCCTGGGTTCTAATGTAGTACTTTAACAGCTCCTTGAAAGCCTAATGGAGCTCAAGAATATTCATAACAGTTCAAAGGAAGTCCCATGAATCCACTTACACTACTTATTCAACACATATTTTTAAAAGGAGGAGTTATTTTTAGTGTTTGGAATTCCCCTTCTTTCAAAGGGTTTCTATTCTAATGGGATAGAACTAGTTCAGAAGCAGCTTTCTTCTCTTGCCAACCACACACTGCATGCTGAAGCAACACAACAGGAACTACATTCAGATGTTTTAAATTGCGTTTTTATGAGTATCAAATATAAAGTCATGTTCTTTTTCTTATTGCCAGAAAAATGTTGTTGCTGCTGCTATACTATTACTGCACATTTAGTATGTGTCTCATATCACTAGACAACATTACCATTGTAATGATTTTGATGGCAAGTTAGCTAAGAAAAGAAGTTAGCTACAATAGATAAAAACAACAACAAAAAAATTATTATACAATCCCTCCTAAAACCAGGAGATATTCAGAAAACATGCTAAAGAAGTTTGACTTCTAGATAAAAATAATTTTTCATTATTATTAAGAATACCAATGGGAAATCAGCTTGCTTCCTTATTTAGTGCTATAACCAGCTACTCTATGTGTGGTTTGGCATATTGCCATTGTAATAATGCTGTCAGTATAACTATGTTGTGTAAAATGTCTGTCCCATATAAGTCAAGTGTGCTTTTTTAAGGGAGATACAAAATTAAAAAAAAAAAAAAAATCTGAATCAGTCAAAAAAATATAATAAATATTATTATTTATACTATAATAATACAGTCCTAATAATAATACTCTTACAAAAATAAGTATATACCTTAATAGTGTACTGTGTAACTGAAAATAAATAAGTAATGAAATGTAGCTTTCCAGGATTTAGAATTTACTAAACACTGACAAACGAAAGTCAAACATTGATGTCAGGAGTGATTGTGAAACTTGCTTTTGAATAGAGACTAGCTAAAGCAAATAGAAGAACTGATGACATAAAAGAGCTGAACAGAAGACTTCAAAAGGCAGCTCAAGAAGACAAAGTAAAGTATTATAATGAAATGTGCAAAGACTTGGAGTTAGAAAACCGAAAAAGAAGAACACTCTTGGCATTTCACACGCTGAGAGAACTGAAGGAATATTCACCCTTGAGTTACAGTCTTGAAGGATTCTATGGGCAAAGTATTAAATAATGCAAGAAACATCAACAACAACAACAAAAACAAAAATGGAAGGGATACACAGGTCCACTGTTCCAAAAAGAGCAGGTTGATGTCATCCATTTCAGGAGGTAGCATATGATCAAGAACCAATGGTACTGAAGAGAGAAGTCCATGCTGCACTGTTGGAACTGGCAAAAAAAAAAAAAAAAAATGCTCCAGTAATCGACAGAATACCCATTGAGATGTTTCAACAAACGGATGCAGTGCTGGAGGTGCTTGTTTGCTAATGCCAACAAATTTGGAAGATAGCTACCTGGCCAACTAACTGGAAGAGATCAACATCTAAAATGGAAATTATCAAAAAATATCTTTAATATTACATGCAAGTAAATTTTTTTCTGAAAATAATTTAGAAATCATTGTAGCAGTATATTAACAGGGAAATTTCAGAAATTCAAGCTGGATTCAGAAGAGGATATGGAACCTAGTCATGTCATTGTTCATGTTAGATGCACCTTGGGTGAAAGTAAATAACACCAAAACATACTTTTACCTGTGTTTTATTGAAGGCATTTGAGAAATTGTATTGAGAAATTGGATCACATTTCAAAGAATGGGAATTCCAGAACACTTAATGGTGGACCTATTCATAGACCAAGAGGCTGTCCTTTGAACAGAACAAAGGGCTACTGCATGGTTTAATCAGGGAGGGTGTGCATCAGGTTTTTATCCTTTCACCATAGTTATTCAATCTAAATGTTAAGCAAATGATCCAAGAAGCTGGACTATCTGAAGAAGAATGTAGCATCAGGATTGGAGGAAGACTCATTAACAAACTGAGATATGCAAATAACACAACCTTGCTGGTAAAAAATGAGGATGACTTAAAGCATTTGTTGATGAAGATCAAAGACTATAGTCTTCGGTGTGGATTATACTTCAACATGAAGAAAACTAAAATTGTCACAACTGGAAAAATAAGCAACATCACTATAAACAGAGAGAAAAATTGAAGTTGTCAGGGATTTCATTTCACTTGGATTCACAATCAACACTCATGGAATCATCAGTCAGGGAATGAGACATCTTATTACACTGGGAAAATGTGCTGCAAAAGACCTCTTTAAAGTGTTAAGAAGCACAGATGTCACTTTAAAGACTAAGGTGTGCCTAATCCATGCCATGGGATTTTCAGTTGCCTTATATTTTTGTGAAAGCTAGACGATGAGTAAGAGAGATTGAAAAAGAGTTGATTGCCTTTGAATTTTGGTGTTGGTGAAAAATACTGAAAATAAAATGGACTACCAGAAGCCAGAATGTCCTTTGAAAGCAAGAATGGCCAGACTTGTTCTCACCTACCGTGGTCACGTTGTCAGAAGGGACCATTCTCTGGTGAAGGAGATCATGCTTGGTAAAGTAGAGGGTCAGCAAAAAAGGGGAAGTCCCTCAACAAGATGTATTGACACAGTGGCTGCAACAAAGGGACTCAAGCATAGCAAGGATTGGGAGGATGGAGCAGGACCTGGCAGTATTTCATTTTGTTGTACACAGGGTCACTATGAGTTGGAGGGAACTCGACAACACCTCACAATGACAACAAACAGTGATATACTTTTTATTTTTGTTCAGTGGATATTGTTCTTTGAAAAAACAGTGTTGTAAACAAAAAGAACAGCAAATCTCTAGAGAATAACGAGAAAATTTTGTTATTCGTATTAAAAACAAAAGTGTAGCTTTATCAATAATATTTATTTCCTGTCTATTAATGAGTGTAGAAACACCAAAAGTAAATTGGCTTGCAAGTTCATTGATCTTTAGCAGTTTTTAAAGAAATCTTGAGAGAATTGCAAGACTTTGTCCCACATACTTTGGATATATAGTGGCTAAAGCACTTGACTGCTAACCAGAAGCAACCACTCCTCGGAAGGAAGGTTGGGCAATCCTACTTCCGTAATGATACTGCCTTGGAAACTCAAGGAGGGGTCGCTATGAGTTGGGGCAGACTCGACGGCAAATAACAACAACAACAACACTTTGGATGTGTAATCAGGAGGGACCTCTACCTGGAGAAGGATATCACACTTTGTAAAGTAGAGGATCAGAGATAAAGAAGGCCTTAAATGAGATAGACAAGCACAGTGCCTTCAACTCTGTGCCCAAACATAGCAATGATTGTGAGGATAACGCAGGACTTCAGTGCTTCCTTCTGTTGTACACAAGGTCATTGTGAGTTGGAATAGACTCTATAATGAAAACTCATAACAACATATAACAATAACAAAGAAATCTGTGTTAAAGTGGTTATGATTATTCAATCTGAAGTCATATAAAATTAAACTAAAGTCATACTTCTTAATTTCTAACTTCTATGTTTGGTTGAGGTAGTAAATTTCTCTGTATAATAGGGATATTACAAATTAGATCATAAAGTCATTTTTAAGTATTATGTGAGATAGTTATGTAAAATAAGATATTTATATCTTATGGAATAATAACTAAGATAATGGAAATATAGCTATTAATGAAATGTATTGTGTGGTATTTTAAATACTTGTGCATTTTTTAAAAAAAGAATAGCCAAAAAACAATGTTATATATGTATAAAATTTTCAAGTCATTCTAAAGGAATAATTCTGGATATGCAGAAACATAATTTCTTTGCAACTTTCCATACAAATAATACTATAGCCATATAGAATCAGACATGCAGTCAACAGCTATGTGATCGCTACAGTTTCCAGGCATTATGCTAGGTACCTGTTATGAAGAGAAAAAAATAAAATAGTTTCTTCCCCATAATGAAAACTACAATCTCTTGCATTGATTCAGTCTTCTGGTAAAACTAAAGAACAATTTGTATGTAATGCTGATGTTAGCTATGTAGTTAAAGCAACAACAAATCCATAATAACAATGTCCTAAACTGAAATAATAAAAGCAATCACTATTTTCTCAAAAATTACTTTTAGGAATGTAAGTAAAACTACAGAATTTAGTAATTATTATTTTATTCAAAATTGAATGTATGACAATAAATGTAAATTATGTGTGTGTGTATATATATATATATATATATATATATATATATACTTAGAATTCTGGATCATCAGAACTCTATTTCTCTTAACTATATTAACATTTCTGATGTTCTCTGGATGGTAGTAAGCTCAGAACAAGGAGACTGATTTATTTTGTGAACACAGTAAAGGAAATGAAAATAAATGATTGAAGTGAGAGGAATAATGTCCATCATTGATACAGCAAACCTCAATACTGAAATGATCCTAAATTTATTTCTGAATGATTTTATTACCTCAATTTTTTAAAAAAATTCTTAACTAGATATTGTCAAATAATAATTTGACAATTAATTGATTATCATTTAGTCTCTGTTCAGATTTTTTGAAAATTTATTATTGATATACCTCACTTTTCAGATTGAAGTAAAATATGTACAATTAAGTAACTTATAAAGTTTATTCTCATGGGTTTATATACCAAAAAAAAAAAAAAAAAAATTCACTGCCATTGAATTGATTTCAACTCTCAATGACCCCCATTGGATTTCCAAGGCAGAAAATTTTTACAGAAGTAGATTGTCCTGTCATCCTTCCTCAGAGTAGCTGGTGGGTTGAACCATAAACCTTCTGGTTAGCAGTCAAATGGCTTAGGCACTGCACCACCAGAGCTTCTTAGAATTATATGTTGTTGTTGTTGTTGTTTGCCATCGAGTCGGAACCGACTCATAGCGACCCCTCCTTGGGTTTCCGAGGCAGTATCACTATGGAAGTAGATTGCCTCATCTTCCTTCCGAGGAGTGGCTGGTGGATTTGAACCACCAGCCTTCTGGTTAGCAGTCAAGTGCCGTAGCCACTATGCTACCAGAGCTCCCATAGAATTATATAGGAAACACAAATAATGAAGAAAACCACATGAAATGAAAAAGGTATGTGTATGTGTGTGTGTGTGTGTGTGTGTTTGTGATGAGGAAAAAAAAAATTACCAATTTTAATTTAACTTTCAATTTCATTCCCTCTTCGGTCAATTGGTCTTGTGGCAAGACTTATGCACCAAACACACAAAAATATGGCAATATATAGCCATATGCACTAATTGCAATTTTTTGTTTATTAGAACTCAAAGGACTCCAAAAAGCATGTATAAAGGTGAAAGAAGCTTGGAGGAGAAAAATACAGGTAATCATGAGGAAATACTGAGGCATCCAAGCACAGATTCAAATCCAATCACAGTAGCATAGAACACAGTGTATTCCAGACAATGGACACCCAAAACTTTGTGGGCCTCAAGGAAGCCACAGTCTCATTTGAGGATGGATATTTTATACTCTATTTTTTCATCTGAGGGTGAGTGTTTTATATCCCACTTAGCTGCATAACCGAAGCTTAACTTCATCATCTGGCTCAGTAACTGAAAAGAGATCACAGACACCAGGAGCAAACCACCTATCTGTATTATAGATTACATAAATTGCTACAGGTTATAACATGGTATGTAACACACCTTAATATAGAACTATTGAAATGGCTAATTAGTATATTTAATTTGGTTTGGCAAAGTTTGGCACCATGGACATCATTAACAATGACTTTAAATTTGATAAGCAAATGTGAAATGGAGTGTAATATCTGTAAAATATAGATAATCCCATAAATTAAATTAAGAAGATAATTTAGAATATTTAATCAAATGGGATAAAGCATTAATAGATATATTAAGCCTCTTATGAATTAAGTTACTCATCCAAGTTACCATGCATAAATACTTCAAGTATTTGTCTCCAATATTTCTGATTTTCTAATTCCCAGTTTAGTGTTATTTTTTACTGGACCAAATTGTTTTACCTTTCCTCCAAAGCATATCTAAAATAAAGCTCCTTCCATTTTTCTCATATAAACTGGAGTGTAACTCCAATGAGGAAATATTTTTCTTAATAATAAGGTTTCATTATTTTATTATGTAAATGTTGTTGTTATGTGCCATTGAGTCGGACCTGACTCATAGCAACCCTTCCTTGGGTTTCTGAGGCAGTATTACTATGGAAGTAGATTGCCCCATCTTCCTTCCGAGTGCCTGGTGGGTTTGAACAGCCAGCTTTCTGGTTAGCAGTCAAGTGCCTTAGGCACTATGCTACCAGAGCTCCTATTATGTAAACACTAACAGTAATATTTTATTGATGTGGTAACCACAAGTTATATTCCAATTGAGGCCCATATGAGAATAAGAGTCAAAACTATTTTTATTTAGAACACATATGAGAAAATCTAAGTGATATGGGGTTTAAAAAACAGAATTTCATAAAGTTTTTTTGACCAGAACTAAATCCTTAAGTTAAACTTAGTTTTGCTGATTTAAACATCTCTTTACGTGCCTGGCTGGGACTTCATGTTTGCTTAGCTGACCTTTCACAGGCACATAGTGATGAAGAAAGTGTTTTCTCTTGATCAAATACGAAAGAAATACACTCTAAAGAAGAGAATCATGACACAATTGTCTTTTTTTGTATAAAATGGGCCTAAGAAATATTTCTTTATTACAAGAATGCAATAAATAAAATTGTTTTGAAAGGATTTTGGAGCCAACCTTATGTCATGTTTCCCAGAAAACCAAGATCTCATGTAAGCAAACAATTTCTGAAAGAAAGAGCCTTAGCATTACTTCTTATTACCAGCTCTAGTCTCAAAGAATGTTTTACATCAACCTAGACATTTTTATAACCTGTTCTGGAACATAGAAATTGTAAGTATCCTGTAACTATAGTTATAAAACTTGGTAGCTGCCTAAGCATTTGTGTCCAAAGAAAGTCTTTTCTCATATCTTAACCCTCCCATTTATGCCTTCAATCAAATAATAACCATATCCCTGATTTTATTGTAATCTCTTTCTTTCCTTATATCCATCCCTTTTCAATACCTATTCTTTGAAATTGTCATATTTTCAATTATGTGGCCTAATGTTTTCCCATTAAAATGTCTCGGTGCTGACTAAATCCTCTGAATCTTCATTCAAGGTCTGAGTGATTTTTTCTCTAACATGTTAGCCAAAGGTTTCTTAAAGAAGACACACAAAGCATGAAATATAAAAGACAAGTTTATTCTTTGAATAACATATTAATTAAAAAGTGTAAAATCTTCAGCAACACTGTTAAGAAAATTAAAAATGCTACTCACAGACTTAGAGAACATATTTGCAAACCATGTGTCTTATTAGAGGACATATTTCCAGAACATATAGA
Organism: Orycteropus afer afer; assembly: GCF_000298275.1. Taxonomy (NCBI): domain Eukaryota; kingdom Metazoa; phylum Chordata; class Mammalia; order Tubulidentata; family Orycteropodidae; genus Orycteropus; species Orycteropus afer. The sequence continues at coordinate 143,479 of NW_006922264.1, read as the reverse complement.
AAACTCTTACAATGGGTCAAAAATATTTATGAAACTTACATCTGATAAAGTATGTATAATGAGAAAAGATAGACAGCTTTTACCTCTCTTACACTTCATCAAGGAAAATACACAATTGGGTGATTTACACATGAAGGGATATTCAAAATCATAAATATTAGGAAATGAAAAATTAATACCACAATATGATACCATTATACACCTACTTGAATGGCCAGAATTACAAAATAAATAAATAAATAAAAAGAACAAGAAGAAGAACTAGTGGGAATTCAAAATAATACACCTACTTTGAAATCAAGTTTAACAATTTCTTATAAAGTGAAACATAACCATTTGTATGATCCAACCCTATCACTTCTAGGTTGTCATCCAAGAGAAATGAAAACGTATATCCACACAAATAAACTCAACTATTCATAGTTGATATTTTTCATAACTCCAAACTAGGAACAAGCTGATGCCCATCAACTGGTGAATGAATAAGCAAATTACGAAATATCTCTAATATTTAAAGTTCATCAGCAATTAAATGTAACAAACAACTAATTCATACAGGATAAATGCATCTCTTAAGCAGAATCATAAGTAAAAGAAACCATTTATATGAACATCTAAGTAGAAAAAATGGTAATAGGATACAAATTGGTGTTGCCAGGGGCCAGGGTATGGATTATAGTTAAGATACGGATTATGGATTGCAAAGGAGCAGTAAATGACTCTTTGGGGTGATGGAAATACTCAACATCTTGCTTGTGATTGTGATTTCATGACTGTATATATTTGTGAAACCTCCCAGGCTTAAAAACTAAAAATTGGTGATTTCTATTGCATGTAGATTGAACTTCAATAAAATATAATAAATAGAAATAACAAAGCTAGGATAGATGCACAAATCCAGACTGTCCCTGGCAACCTGGAACATATGATTACTCTTTGTATTGAGCACTTTTGCTAGGAATCAGTGTATAAAATGAATTATGTATTAGTATATATTACAGTCAACCTCTCAAAAACATTAGTATCTCTGAAAACACAGACTCAAAGGAGCAAAACAAATTTTGAGAGCCAGAAAGATTATGAAGTGGAGAAGGGACATGAGTTCATATCTTTCTGATTAGGCAGCTTTGACTATGCTGCGTACATCTATCCAAAGTGGGTTTATCTGGCCATGCAATTACCTTCACATATAGTTCTCAGCTAACTGGCTTCAATAAACAAAAAAATGTAAGCAAGGAAACATATTCTGGTGCCCTCACAAATGTCAGTTTTGCTCTTGTCGATTCTCTTTGGAAACACTTAAAAGCTACTCTGAGAGAGAAAGGGACTGAAATGTTTTCACTGTGTAACTAAGATACAAGAGGTGATATACTCTTCACACTTCAAATCTATTTATATTTTCTTATCTCACTCAGACTACAACCTCGACTTCCAAAATCTGCCTTAAATTTGTCTGGTTTTGTTAAGATTATTGTGGTTATGGTAATGTTTTCCTTTATTGAGAATTCCAAAGCAGAGAAAGGGCAAGGCTCTCAAAAAGCTTCAAAATCATTAACAGAAATCATATTTGTTATAAAATCTAAAATCTCTATTCTTAGAATTTCCAAGAGTTTCTCAGAAACAATATCTTATGGTGTTTGCAAAGTTTTTAATACTTCAGTGGAAAATTACTTTTTTGCAATAGAATTGAGTGAGATAATTACAGTAAATATCTGCTATACCTATTGCCCAATATCTTTTGAATATCCTTTTTATATTATTATATCTCTTTTTGCCTAAACTTACTGAAATAGGTTCAGATATTTTTGACTAGAAATCCAGGTCATTGAAGAATCACTTTGGAAAATCAATCTGATAATATTGTGAACATTTCCATTTTTGCCATTTTTAAATCTGAACATTCAAGATTTGATTTTTTTTTTTCCTCCCAATTCAAACATGAAAACAACTATGGTTGTTTTGTTAACAATTGGAAGAGAATCTAGATGCATTTGAGATTTAGATCTCTTATTAAGAGCAATCTATTTTGAGTAGCCAATATCTAGGAATTGAGTAGCTAGGTAAAACACCTCCGGTTCTCCAGAGGCTAGACAAAGGACACAGATCAATTGTTGGGTGTAAGGATCACGGATGCAAAGCAAGATGACCAGAAGTAGAATAAGCAGATGACTAAAGTGAAAATAAATATCTTTGCCAATCCAAACTTTTAAAGAAGGGTAACAAAATGCATTAATTGTGCAAATCTGGGACAAAGCGTCTAAATGCAAAAGAAAAAAAAAATTGAAATAACTCCTAATTTTATCTGCATAAGTTATAGAGTATACAAGCTAGCACATACCAGAGCGTATAAATTTATCTATCGACCTAATAAGAACTTAAAGAGGCCCTAGTGGTGCATGGTTAAGTGCTTCGCTGATAACCCAAGGTCGGCAGTTCAAACTAACCGAACACTCTGGGGGAGAAAAAGACCTGACAATCTACTTCCATAAAATTTAGAGCCTTGGACACCCTATGGGCAGTTCTACAGTATCTTACGTGGTAACTATTAATTGAAATCCAATCAATGGTGCTGAGTATTGTTTTACAACTTGGAATCAACTTGATGACACAAAATAGTAAGAACAATCATAACTTCACTTTAAACAAAGTATTATTAGAAATCTAAGATTAATGTTTCCATGTATTTTAGTTTACTTATTTTCCATTGCATTATTTTACAGATAATACTTTTAATACATTATTGTATTATGTAGTCAAAAAATTATGTTCAGGGAAATAATAAAAATTAATTATTTCCCAAGTAACTTAATATTCAACTTTTCCTTCTGCTGGTTAATTTGGAGTTCTTCCAGGTACTTTTTAAGATATTAGATATATCAGTTTATATGTCATGGTTCATATGTTATAACTTTTATTTATAGACTGTAACAATAGAAATTCTCTCAGATCATTACATTGGAAAATACACATGCTAAATCCAAATGACTTTTAGTGTCTTGGATACATGGTTCAAACTACAATCTAAGGACATTACAAAAAATTGCTATTCTAGTCATTTGTTTTATATTCTTTATTAAATATTAAATTCTCTCTTTTTTATATGATCCAATCTAGTATAATAGGAACTTAACACATTTAATCTCTAACACTGAAAAATATAGTAGCTTGAAAAGCAGATAAGAAAAAGAGAAGTTGTGTTGTCACTGGCAAAATGACAATTACAACATATTTTTTGGAAGAGAGAAAGCAAATAGAAGGATGACTGATGAAATAGGCAGTAATAGTATTGCTGAGGCAATGTGTTGATTATAACCATAGCAAATGATATTTTCCCATCTCCAATCATATACTGAATGTTCTATGCTGCACAGGACATTTCTGTTTAATAAAACATTTTCCCACCATAAATGCCTCCACACCCTCACTAAGAAAAAAAAAAAAAAAAA